>NC_080747.1:64483457-64789499 GCF_020826845.1 Diceros bicornis minor | reverse complement strand
TGATGTAAATTCACCTTTTTGAATTATCTCAAGTGGGGAGTTGGGGGAAGAGAGGATTCAGAAGGAGCTTAGCCCTGCAACTTTAGTCCTGTTCAGCAAGTGAGTCCCCCAGGATCCCTTGAAGGTAGCTTCACACATGGCTCTGTTCTGTAGTCAAGATCACCCTCCAAACCTTAGGCTGCTCTCTCAAAAACAATGTCACATCCCAGAAGGGAGAGAGGCAGGTAAGTGTAACTGTCTTCATTCAGCCGCATTCTGCTTACTGCCATCCTGACAGCACTGGCCGTATTTTCAAATGTGAGGAAGATGTGGAACTTTACCATGGGTGCAGAAAATGTCAGGAGAAAGCTGTGAGCAACGCCTTAGAGTTTGCCCAGATGATGCTTCAGAACTGAGTGGAACGAAATAAGCTGAGAATGGTACCAGACAGGAAGTCAGCTCAAAATGTTCTTCTTCTTTTTTTTAAACCTAACATGAAACAAATCCAAAGCCAGGAAGCGCCAGTTCTAAACAAGTTGTGCTAGATGCTGCTTAGAAACAGCAAGGAGATGTGTGAAATGACTGTCATGTTGAAATGTTCACTGCTCTTGTGAGGGAGAAATGGCTGGAGCCTACCTTTCTTGTAATTCTGGAATAAAAATGTGAGCAATCCTTGTGTTAACAAGTTGATGTTGATAACAGCAAAAGAAATGGAAGAAAGAGGCTGTATGTCAGCATACTTATGAGACACCCATACAGATGTGGAAAAGATGAACCAATGCGTGGTGAGGGAGGGGCCCTGCGTATGGTGGCGGGAAGGGGAGTGGTGTTGTACCCAGGTCCAGAATTTTCCATATCAGTTGTTTAGTACGATGTTTTAGAGACAATGCATCTCCAGCCTTTGCTTGAACTTAAAATCACCACCTGGTATTCTTAGCTTTATTCTCAGGATCATAGAATCAAAAGTTTCTTGATGAATTAGCCCATCCAGTGATTTTCAAATTGTGTTTTCCTGAGTCCTAGGGCTTTAGCTAAGGTACATCAGTTGTTCACCTCCTGGGGGTTTGAGGGGATTAAGAGAGCGATAAAGAACTTTCAGCTCCCCACCCCATTTCTAGCTGGTTCTCCTTTTAAAAAAGCCATAAAGATAAGCCTTGACTTTGCAAAGACAGGAGGAGGAAGGAAGTTTTAACTGAGGCAATATGGTCTGCTTCTTCCTTTGGATGAATTTGACTTCTTGGACGTATATGATGGTTCCAAAGCATAGATAGCAAACTAAATGGAGTTTGAGTGGATCTAGCAGCATTTGTAGGCTGCTTACAAGACTCCTTTCTCTACTTCTAAAAAAGTCACAACCTGTTTTGTTCGCCAGTATCCTAGTACAGCTCCTGGCATACGACTGGTTCTCAGTGATTGAAGCTTGTTATAGAAACTGTCATTATTTGTGGCAGCTGAAATTCTGACTCCCAGTCTACGGCTCTATATAACAAGGGCTTTGGGGCCCAATCGTACCCATGCTAAGGCCTAGCCAATTTATTCCTCCTCCTCCATGCAGCCTCTCTGCACCACTGCAGCCTTCACTAATCTCTCCTCCTAGTCTGATTGCAGGAAGAGTCTATACTCAAATTCACAATCTCCTTTAATGTTGTCTGGTAATTCTTTTGTTAGTTTTTCTCTGTAAACAAGATTGTAATGTCCTTAAAAGGGCAGATTGGTCTTAGATTTTTTTGTTGTTTTTGTATTTCTCAAGTATGTAAGTACTAGAACAGTGCTGAAATCATTATAGGCAAGCAATAAATATTTATTGCTTGATAGGCCTTGCTCATTTCCGAGACATATTAAAACTTTTTGAAATTTATTCCAACTTGGAAAACACCCCTTATAACATCTACTCGCTGTATTATCTCTGCTCTTGAAAGGATTTGGAACAAATTTTATAAAAACTTTTTTCACTTCTCTAGTACATATGTAATCCTATTCTGGATCAAAATTAAAAGAAGCCTGCCTTTTACTGTCCTTCAGTCTTATCATTCGAGGTGAATATAACATGGAAACAAATATATGGCATTACTCAGAGTTTTGTGTACTCCACCAACTGATACGTTGGCTTGTGTATGAAAAGGACATTCAGAACTCCTGCATTTTCATCTTGATTCTATCTCAAATTTTGCATGACCCTAATTCCAAAACATCATACCTGCATTTTAGGTTTCTAATTTCAAAGTGCTGGATAGCTCGTCCTCATCTACTTGTGAGCAGTGTTCTAAGTCTGATTTAGATGCCGTCCGTCAGGTGCACTAACCACCTTGGAGAACAGTACTGCATAAATCCCAGATATCATTGTTATTGTGTCTCCAAGATGTTATTCCGAGAAATGTAATTCCCTGGCCTCAAATATAAGTTAAATGATATAGCATACGCTTTGCTTGAAGCATTGATGACTCTGGTAAAACTGCCACCTGGCTAACAAGCACAATGAGAAATATACAGGGGGCTCCAATGTCATTTATAACAATGCCTATACATTGGATAACAAGGGCAACATTGGCTCCCACCTCTGTTGGCTGTCTTAACTGCTGGAAAGACTCATCTGCCTTCCGAGCTGCTGTTGGCCATTGCCACCTGCTGGCTCTGGCACTCCACTCCCCTGGCTCCCCTCCTGGTGTTGTTCTGGCAGCCTTTCCAAACTGCCAAGTTTGAGCCAGAGAGCGCAGGGGTGTTTGGAGCTTTCACATTGCTGAGGCTGCATCATGCAAACTGGCCGACAGTGGGGCGTCTTGGTGCTCTCCAGGGTCAGAGTGTGGACTGCTATGGTGATCAGCTGGCTAGCAGCAGCGGTGATTGGAAATTGCCCCAGAGAACGTCATATATTGGCAAGAAAAGGATGCTGAGGGAGTGAGCCTTCATAAGAGAAAAATAAACAATGCTTTATGAGTAGCTGCGAACATTTTCTAACCAGCCTGAATTCGTTTTAGGTATTCAAAACTTTTCTGAGATAGAGTTGCATTTAAACATTTATATTTTAGTCTTGCAACTCTTCATTCCATTGGTTTTACTTTTAAGTTCTTGCCTAGAGCTTAGATGTTCCAGTTTAGCATGCGAGGGGTCAAAGCCTGTCTGAGTCACGATGGTTTCTGGTGGCAGACCTATAATGAAGCATCAGGGTGCTCACCTCGTCTAGTGTTTTAAGCACTGACACAACTTATTTATATATTTAATCATCTGCATGACAAACAAAAGGATTTTGTATGCATTGTCAATATGCTGAACAATTCTCTCTCAACATGGGTGGAGCCATTTATAGCAATTGTCCAAACCAGGCTGTGAAAGCCTCAGTTGGAGTCATAGCTGACTCTGCACTCTTAATGCCCAACACAAACAGACTCATATATTCTGGTGTTAACAAACCCAGTGTTCCAGAAAGTGTGAATCATGCCATAAGATTGAGGCTTTCTGGAGTGTTTTAAAATGTAGATTTTATTCTTATTCAGATATGGTTAACAGATTAGGAGACAATTGTCGTTTAAAAGATAGGTTGGTATATTCACAGATACCAACAGGAGACGGCACACCACACTAGGGGGCCACACAGGGAAGCACTGGGGCCGGGCAGGAAGCAGAAGGAGCAAGAGAAACGTGGACAGGAGCCTTTCCTGTGGTTTCCATGGAAAGGAGCAGGTGAGGCGGGGTAAGCAGGCTCAGGATTGGCTAGTTTGAGTAATTTCAGCAGGGTCTGGGGCACAGGGGCTGTCCGTAGTTGTCTGGTACCTGGCCCTGCAGTGATTAATGCAGAGGATCAGTGGTCCAGAGTGTGAGAGCCTGATAGAGGAAGTGGTTGGGATATGGGCTGTGGATTAGTTAGATTGATATGAAAGGCACGCTCCTAGGTAAGTTGTTTGCTATCTCTAGGAATTAGCTAGCCCTGGGAAAGGCAGGAAGGCCCCAGATGTGAAAGCATCAAGAATATAGAATAAAAAAACATGCCAACACATAGAATTAGCCAGCATGCACAATATCATGCTACAGTGAATTTACTACAACAGAATCGTAGCTTGTCTGCTCTTTATATTGTCTTCACCTAGGAAATCTCAAATCAAATAGCCCTTCAAGTTTTCTAATGGCTTGTGGTACAACAAGAAAGGGTACGGTGACCTGTGACATTCAAAATTGCCAGCCGCAATTACACAGCAGTGTGCAGAGAGGGGACTAAAAGAAGAAAAGGAAAGAAAAGAAAGAAACCTCATCAGAAACATAACTGCGCTCAGTGGAAACACTATAGATCATGGTGGCTGGTCCATTTGATGTGTCACAAATCTGATGAGAGAAGAGAGATACTAGAAAAGCACCAAATCCTAGTTTTGTTTTGTCTACTTTGTTGAGTGACAGGGAGCAGGGAGCTTTTTAATTTGACTAGAGATTCTTTGGTCTGCAAGCAATAAGCAGTCATGACAACTTTGGAGGGATAATGACCTGGATTTGGATCCTGGCCCTGGCACTTAGGAGCTCTGTGATATTGGGTTGATATTGGGTCTAAGTTTCTTTATCACTAATACAGAGATAATATATGGAGATAATAATAGTACTTTAAGTGCTCAAAAAATTTTCGCTTTGAGTAAGTCAAATCCCATTAGAAAGAGCCAGCATAAGAAAATTTAATCAATCTTGTATCTAGTATATGATTCTCCCGCTTATTTCACACCCTTGTTAACAAATATAGTCTTTTCATTTCCCATTTCTATTCCCTTCATCTTGATGTTACGACATTTCTAGTTTTTCTACCAAAATTGATCCTGAAAAAAGGGTAATTTGAGCATGTGTTAGCATTAAAAAGAAAAAGGCTAAAAAATACAGACATACTACAAGAGAAGGTTAACATACCAAGAAATTCCTCTAGTCTCAATGATTTTCCTTTACTTATATATAATAACTGAGATATATTTATGACATTTTTGTTTTTAGAAGCTATGTAGGCTCATAGAAAAGAGTTAGGAAAATGTTGTGTAAGAGAAAGAATAAAAACTATAAATCACTCATAGTATTTCAACCCAAACTCCCTAAGCCGTTTTCATATTTTCTCATTTTTTTTGAAATCAGTGTTTTAAAAACATAATTGTTGCTTGTATGACACATATAATTTTCATCTTTTTACTTAATATTGTATCATAGTTGTTGCATACTCTATTATATCATTTTTAGTGTCTAAGTAATATTCTCTTTAATATTTTTAAACTTATTATAAGAGCTATCGAGACAACTAAGAAAATGTGACTATGGAACAAAGATTCCAAAATGATGGCTCGTGAGCTAGAACCACCCACAAGATGTATTTGGAAGGGAGGACCAACTTAGGAAAAAAACCAAACCAACCTTGTAAAAAATCAAAGAAGATTATTTAAAAATATGGATTTCTGCTTCTCTCGAAAACTTGGACTTGGCAATATTGCATCTGCCTTTTCCTGTGCAAGAATCTTTGGAAACAGAATAGGGTTCCCTTTGGACTTGGTATGAGCTTTTCAGTCTGTTGCAATCTGCCGCACCCTGTTGCTCCCACTCACTTAATTTAATTGCATTTGAGACTAAGGAGACTTAGAGGGGATTCAAGGTAGGTGCGTGGTTGAGCTAGATGCCACCAAGGCCACACCAAACTATAAGAGCTTTAATTCAGCCATGAGGTCCCAGGAACAAGAATGGTGGTGGCAGTGAAACTAGAAAACTCATTGGATATAGCAAAGATGAAGAATATTAAAGGATACTTATACCATTTTGAGTCTGGTTAAGCGGAAGAGTGCAAAAGTCATTGACTGGTGGGGGAAGATGACAAGTTTGGCTTTTTATCTATGGGGTTTTTTTCCTCTGAAATTCTTTTTTCTGGAGGAATTTAAAAGTATAAATTATTACCATATGTCTGTATTAACTGTGTTGCTTCCTGAGGCAAGTATGATTCCTAAGAACGGCCAGTAGCATCCTTGATTTCTTTCTGATGATGGGCTGAGATCAGGGGAAGAACTGAACTGTAGAGGACAAAGTCCAGCCATCAGGTCAGCCAGGGTAACAGGCCCTCTTCAGTCCTCAGTGATCTGATCACACTTTGGGTACTGAGTCAAATCACTCCGTCCAAAGGAGAAAAGACTTGAGACCCTGTCAAGGAAGAATTATTAGAACATCAGCCTGATGAACATGATGGCTGCTTTCAAGAATTTAAGGGTGTATTTGTATAAAAAAGAATCCATTTCCTATGGATGAACTTGAAGTATAAAATTAGAATAAGTAAAAATTGTATTTTGGCAGGAGTAGGATTAAATATAGAGAAGAAGCATCTAAAAATTAGAGGTTGTCAAACATGGAATATTCTCTCTGGAAAGTGGTGAGTTTCCTTTCCCCAGAGGTATACAGACACATGCTGGAAAACAACTTGTCAGGGAGGTGGAGAGTGGATGCAAACATTGGCTAAATGGCCTCTAAAATCTTATCCAGTCCTACCGTCATATGATGCTATAAGCCAGAGTATCCTACAAGCAACTCCAGAGACTCTTAAATTGATAGATAGAAGTAGCAACTCCGAAACACATCTTGCACTTCTAGTAGAGCCAAGAACTTGAGAGTAATCTTATATCTCCTACTCAGATCTGCACTGGTTGCCAAACTGCAGGGGAGTAAAAGACTCGGCGTTATCTTGATAGACGAGCTGGAGAATCCCACACAGCTGTGTTGTGGAAATGTTCTCGATTTCCCTCATGATAACATTGAGTCATAAAAGGAAGAAGTGAACATTTATTTGCCAACTCCACCTGCCTGTTGGGCCCACCATATCTATATTAGCATCGAGGGAACTTGCCTATAGTGCTGAAATTTTTATCAGTAGGAGAGAAGCAACTGTTCTTTCCCTTAAATTGTGGTTAAAGCCAGTTCCTTTTTTCATCAGAAACTAAATGATAAAAATTGAGACTTGGATGCCTAGTTTGTCAACATTTACATTTAGTAAAATATTTGGAACCAAAAAATCTCAAAACTTTTGAGCTTCACATTTTTAAAATTCAAAACTAGGGTGAAAATTACTTTTGTTCTGAATCTACTCTGAGTCCAAGAAACAGTCTTTTATTCAGAAAAGAGGAAGAAAAACAAGACAACTTACTTGTGTTTTCTAGATGAAAGCAAGATCAAATGAAGAGCGAAAAAGGAAGTAAATGAAAATTCAAGAGGAACAATTTTTTTTAAATACAAAGTTCTGGATTTATCCTTTTCTTTTCTTAAATTTCTTGGTAAATTCATTATTTCTGAAATCACTGCAACGCCATCTCTTCCATTATCCAAGAGGATTAATTTTAGAGTTGAGTGGGTAGTGGGTTTTCAATCTATCCAAATTAACTGATGCACTAATTGAAGTGCCTGTTTTCTTTTTATTTATATTTGCAAGTAGTTCATATGCTTCCTTTACACTTTTAGGACCAGATATTTGTTAGGCAGATTCCTTTTAAAAATTGACCCTACCCTCTGACCTTTGACCCACACTCTCAAAATGAAGTCTAAGTATGAGCTAGTGGGACAGTGTGTGTTGTTCTGTTTTCAAGAATAATGCAAATACCAAACAAAAATAATCGGTAACAAAAACAAAACAGTTTCTCTGGACCACAGCAGCAAATCAGCCCTGGCATCTGTACTCACCACCTTCACCATTTGATTGATAACTGTGATTTGCCGACTCTCTCAATTACTCTGGTTTCATTACATCTGAGAAATGTGCCAAGCACTCATTTGTTTTTTATTATCTTTCTAGTTTTATGCTTGCATGGAATGCCCAAAACCGGCATTTCAGGGAAAGGTTAGGTAAATTAACTACAGCCAAAAGAAAAAAAAATGAGTTTCTTTGGTGTGATCCTACAATCAGTATCATATTATTTTATCACCAAAAACCATATAGAAATGCACCATTATCATTCAGGGCACTGCCAACCAGCGCACAGCCTGTTCTATGTGCTCTCAATGTTCTGATCCTATGTGTGTTTGGATTTTCTTTCATTCTGCTAGCAAAACCCCCTTTCTGGTCTCAGGTAATCAGAGTCATTTTACAGTCCATTGTAACAAATCCTTCCTCTACATCTACCTGGTCACTGATCCACACATGATGTGGTTTTGAAATGACCTTGAACTAAAGGGGCAATACCGAACCTATGACTTGAGCAGTTTTTGAGTGTTTTAGAAGCACAAGCTGTTTTAAGTATGCAACATTTGAACTCAGAGCAAAACAAATTATGTCTTTTCTTTCTGAATAGTAAATATTAGGACATATGGACTCTTTCCCACAACATCCTTAACGATGGAGACTCCCAAGCTTTGAACTAGCAGCTGAGGCAATGCCCAAGCTTTTTACAAATTTAAATACAACTTTCTTACTCTGGCCACTAAATGCAATTTTAAGAGAGGGGTTAGCTTGAGGTGTTAATTACTACTTTGTTTATATTTTGTTTGAAAACTTTAGTCAGAAATCCAGCTCCCGCCCTTTGATTTCTACATTCTGCAGTCACCATTAGGATGGTGGTGGATTTGTTTTTGTATATAATCCAGATGTATGTCAGAAAATGAACAGTCTAAATGGTGCCACCTGTAGAAAATAACATATTGCATTTGATCTGACTTTATACCTTATAGGGTTTTTAGATTGAAAGATATTTATCTCATTTTTCATTCATTCATTAAGTTCCGGGCACTTAAAAGTTCCAGGCACTTAAAAGTTCCAGGCAGTGCTCTGAGTTTAGAAGCTAATATTTCCTGAAAAAATGGAACTCTGATTAACCTCGTGGATCCAGTGATGAACACAAAGAGAAGCGACTCCTGTTCTCATGGAGTTTAGAATCTAGTGATCTTCAACATGAAAAGATATTCTAAGTGCCTAAATCCATACTATGTTGTACTAGGTGAGGAAGTGGCATAACTATGGCCCAAGAGCCAATCTGGTCCACCACCTGTTTTGATAAAGTTTTATTGGAACACAGCCATGACATTCATTTCTGTATTGTCTGTGGTGGCTTTTGCGCTGCAGCAGGAGAACTGCATAGTTGTGATAGAAGCCATACGGCTTGCAAAGCCGAAAATATTTACTATCTGCTCCTTTACAGGAAAAACTTGCCAACCACTGTACTAGGTGAAATGATAACCTACATTGTCATATAAAGACATATAAGACAACTTACATTGTCTTAAACAGATAAAGTCATTGTCTTTATCTGTTTAAAGCTGGATTTACTTCCTACACCTCAATGAATTCTTATAACACCTCACTGCATTTTACCAGTGAGGAAACTGAAGTCCAGAGAGATTAAGTATCCCAACCAAAATCAGACAATCAGCAAGAGACAGATTTGGTATTAAATACTGGTCTTCTGACTGAGGGTGGCAGTCCAGGGTCTTGGTTCATTCCACAGCATTCTTTGTGCTAAACCTGGCTCTGGGATACAACAGAGAGGAAGACAGGCTTATTCCCTGTCTTTAAGGGGCTTATAATCAAAAGAGCTCAAACACTTCCTAGACTTGAAGACTCCACGAGCTTCTTTGGCACATAGAAAAGTTGGTAAGTTGTTCCCATCTCATAAAGCGGGAAAGAGAGACCATTAAGGTGGTCACCTCTGTTTACTAAACACATTGTTAGAGAAGCTGACAAGAGAAGAAAACTGTTTTCCTATTTTGTCCTCCAGGGTTCTGTTTGCGACACAATAACACTGAACTCAAAGTGTGTTTTTGAAGACTAAGAAAAACACGCTGCATGCCTCTCTGTGTCCTCAGCACCTAGCAGCACGTGGTATTCAGTAGGTACTCAAATTTTGTTGAATGGTATTCAGTAGGTACTCAATAAATTTTGTTGAATAACAGGGATATTCTATAGGCCTTTGAGAAGGATTTGGCCTTGCAAAAATATTTTGTTTGCTCTAAATTTTTAAGCCTAAAAATATTTCTTGACATTGGATTCATAAGAGTATTGCCTATGACTTTCAACTGTTGCTAATGAAAATGACTAACCAAGTAGATTTTTGTGAGCAATCTTGGACCTTGGAAATTTTTAAAACACTTTTTTGACTTCACAGATCTTAACTCTAGAATTGGAATTTCTTACATTAAAAAGAAAAAGAGCTTGAAAAATACATTTTAAAAATATGTTAATTTGAGTCAACAAATCAGGGACATGCCAAGCCATCTTGGAGCCTGAGGCAAAAGGAAAATTCAGTAATATTGATCCTGTCTTTACCTAACATTTTGATATTTTATTCATCGTGGATTTTTTGCACTGATTGCAATCTTTTAAAATATTGCATAAAAATATTATTTATGTTGATTGCTGAGTTTTTTGTCAGCCCCTTAAATTAAGCTTGAAAGGCAAGTGCCTTATTCACTCTAGTCCCAACCCTGTGAAAACTCAAATATTTTAAAGAAAGAAAAGAAATATTTTTCTTTCACTGAAAAAATTAAGTATAATAAAGCTTCAGAGAAAAATTCATTCTGGCATTGTTTTCCTTCATGATTTTATTCCTAGCTTTACAATAAAATATAAATTTTATATATTTATTTAAATATAAATAATTATAAATAAATATCATATAATATATTATATAATTATATATTTAGATATTTTAAGCATTAAATATTAAAATATATAATATATTTATTAAATATATTAAAATATATAAAATAAAAATATAAAATATAAATATATTAAAATATATGTACATATTTATATATAAATGTATATTTACTTATTTATATAAATATATATTTGTTTATATATTTACTTATTTACATAAATATATATTTATTTATTTATATAAATGTATATAATTTTTTTATTTTAGGAAGACTAAGGTTGTAAAGTAAAACATAAAAGTATGGAATACTATTTTCAAAGGGCTACTAAAATTATTCTGGAATTCTTTTCCTTATTTGTTGCATTTTACTCAGCAATGATTCCATTGTTTAAAATCTATGAGTTGAATTTAACTATTTTTATGAATTGAATGTTTGTGTTCCCCCCAAATTCATATGTTGAGCTCTAGCTCCCAGTGTGATGGTATTAGGAGAAGCGACCTTTGGGAGGTAATTAGGTTTAGGTGAGATTATGAGAGTGGAGCCTCCATGATGGAAGTAGTGTCCTTATAAGAAGAGGAAGAGACTACAGCTCTCTCTCTCTCCACCATGTGAGAATATAGCAAGATGGCAGCTGTCTGCAAACCAGGAAGAGGGTCCTCACCAAGAATTGACCATGAGCCATCCAATCTATGGTATTTTGTTATAGCAGCCTGAGCTATTTAAACCATCAAAACATCATTCTAGCTTTTCCTTTGATCCAGTTACAGACACATATGGCAGTTAATCAATTTTATAATGATCATTTGGAATATGTATTATTTGCTTAAAATAACTGTCAATTATTTGTAAGTGATCAGGGCTTTCTGTTCCTTATTTCAAATTTATTCTTGAAGATTTCTAGCATGAAAATCCACAGAAACTTTTAGATTTCATCTGGCATCATTTTGGACTCCTCTACAAAAAAGAAATCTTAGTGTGAAGGCCATTGCTAATTGGAAACAAAAAAGCTAAATAATTACCTGTATAATTAAATTCCCATATCATTTTTTTCATTAGTATATCATTGTTTAGGAAAATTGACTTTTAGTCTTTCTATCCTAAACCCTACTCAGCTCTTATGGTATAGATTGGAACTCTGAAATTAAGTAGATAAAATAAGCCAAACCCCATTGTCACTCAGGATGATTGTAATAGTTCTTAAATTTGACAATAGTATTTTACATTATCACCATATACTTTGCTTTAAAATTCTAAAAATAATTTGCAAATTATATGAGAACAAAGTAAATTAGGAGTAAAATGGCAGGTGTGACTAGCTTTTAAAAGAAAAAAAGGCAATATATAAAATAAAATACTATATAACAGATCAATTATTTAATGAGTACTTGAATTAGAAACGGTGTATCACTTTCAGAAAGGTTTGGGGTTTTTTTCTTCTAAAGGGAAGGTTTCCTATTTACGTAAAACATTTTTTGATTTGTAAAAGTTCCCTTTGACAAAATTTTTTCACAAATATATCACTTGCCCTCTGTATCAGTCTGTGTCTGGTCAGGAAAATACTGATATTTCAAACAGAATATAACAAGGAACTGGATACAAGTGTCAGAATGGCTGGAGGAGCAAAAGGGAGGAAGTAAAGTAACCCAGTTATTAATAACTGTACAAAGCTGCTATCACCCTTAGAATGATGATAGCATTCTATCACCTAGATCCCATGATCACTGGGTAACTGAGGCTGCTGTAATTGCTGCCATTGGAACCAGTTGAAGGAAACCAGGAGCTCATTCCACAACTAACATTGCAAAATCCCAAAGCCTGTAGCCATAGCTGCTGGATCCAGAGCCCGAGAGCACTGTGCTATAGGAGCACCTGAAGCACTTTCTGCCTCTACCACCTCTACAAGAGGAGCCTGAGTGGAAACATGGAGTCCATACTCCTGCAGAGGAGCCTGCACCTTTGCTGTTATTTCTGCCACTGCCAGAGTTACAACCTAAAAGAGAAAAGCAAGGGGCTGGCCCCCTGGCCTAGTGGTTAAGTTCAGCGGGCTCTATCTCAGATGGCCTGGGTTAGGTTCCCAGGCACGGACCTACACCACTTGGTGGCAGCCGTGCTGTGGCGGCAACCCACATACAAAATAGAGGAAGACTGGCACAGATGTTAGGTCAGGGGCAACCTTCCTCAAGCAAAAAGAGGAAGATTGGCAACAGATGTTAGCTCAGGGCAAATCTTCCTCGGCAAAAAAAAAAAGAAAGAGAGAGAAAAGCAAAAGAAAAATACTTTCTTTCCTTTCACTTTATAACTTTCCAACACCTTCCATCACCAGAACATAACAGGAAGCCAGCTGGGAATGGGGTGGAGTGGCTGGGAAATGTAGTTTCCAGACTTTTAGCCCCCATGGCACAGAACAGGGCACAGAACAACAGGAAATGAACAAAGAAAAAAACATAAATGAAGTCACAGCCCTATATAGTGTACAAAGGTAAATATTTTTTTCTTCTTCAAACACTTGAACGATATAAAAGTTTAAATAATTATAATTGTAATATTATTTATTATTAACAAATAATTATTTCATTCTTGTGCTTTGAACATGATTTAACAGGAAATCTTGACCACACACATACACAGAAATAATATGTGATTAAAACGTAGGGTAAAATTCTTGTTACCTCAGGGAGACAAGATGATTTCTCCATCATCTAGGAAAACAGATCCCAATCTGTCTTGACTATCTCAGCCCATTTTCATTCCAGGGACAGCACTACAGTTGTAGTCTCTGTTCTAACCACTTGCAATACTGACACTGATTATCTGGAGTTAGACCACCAGCTCTGGGGTTCCCAGGGATACCTTCACTTCTGACCAACTGACTACAAATTTGAGGTACCCATTACCCCTTCAGTTTTGATAATGGTCTACAACAACTCACAGAACTCAGGAAAGCACTATACTTATGTTAAGAGTTTTATTAAAGCAAAAAAATATACAAATTAGAACCAGGCAAAAGAAGAGGTGCATAGGGTGAGGTCTGAGAGGGTTCCAAACATGAAGCTTCTGGTGTTATCTTCCCGTGGAGTCGGGAGGCATCACTCTCCAGCACGTCAATGTGCAACAACAGGCACAGAATGTTGCCAACAGGGAAGCTCACCTGAACTTTGGTATCTAGAGTTTTATTGAGATTTCATTAAGTGAGCACGACTGATTGAATAATGGGCTATGTGATTGGACTCAATCTCTAGCCCCTCTCCCCTCCCTGATGGTCTGGTTGATATATGGCTCAAAGCTCCAACCTTCTAATTACATGGTTGGTCTTTCTGGTGTGATCAGCCTCCAACTTGAGTCGTTTCATTACCACAAACTATTTAGGGGCCCACTATGAATAACAAAGATACTCCTATCACTCTGGAAATTCCAGAGATTTATAGGCTATCTCTCAGGAACCAGGGAGAAAGGCCAGCCAAATTCTTTATTATACAGAATTAGTTTTTAAGCCAATCCTTAACAAGATGACAGACTCTTAGAACCATCTTCCATGTCAATAAATGAGATCTGAAGTTGCTCCTGCTGCTCTACACCTGGCAAACAGAGCCAAATTAGTCTCCTGTCCCAGGATTACTGGAAAATGCCTCTGCACCTCTGTTTCTGGCAACTACAGTATGGACACACTCTATCTGCACCTAAGAACAAAATTGCTTTTAATCTCTATAGTTAAACTTGGCCCAAAGCTTCCCATTATCTTGTCTTTGACCATCCGTTTAGATCCCTTGGACAATGACTGCAGGATGAATTTGGGTTGAGTATCTTAATCCCCTTTGGACAATGTAATTTTGAGCTGTATCTCCTTTCTACTTTCCTTGCCAGTTCACTCTTAAGGACCCAACAGAATGTATATGGGTTACGACAGAATAAAGAATTTGATTTCAGACAAGAAGCTTATCATTAATATAAGCTTGCCAGGTGTTTGAGAGAAGGAATTAACAAAAATTATTCCCTAATGGTATTGGAAAGAATCTTTCAAAATAAGTTAGAAAATAGAGTTAAATCTGATGATTTTCTTTGGCTATTTCATTAATTCCTAAGAAAATCATTAAGGTTTATAAATACACAGATGATTGCTTCATTTGTTTTAGTAATCTTTTCAACTATAAGATCAGGCTGATTATAGGATTATTAAACTGGCTTAATGTTATCTACTATTGGCATGATATTTTAGAAAATATAATAAGAATGCTGAATGTGGAATTGAAAAATAGATTAAGTATTCTTTCCATAATCTTTGGTAGAATAATGATAACAGATTATTTCAGTGAAATTTCAACAGAAGGGCCTATGGTAGATTGAATTATTGATCAAAATTGTTTAGCCCCTTTAGTAATAACATACCTCCACACTTTGCCATGGCCTTGGGGTAGACGAAGTGTACTTCCCTAACCCTCAGCCTTATAACTCGCTTTGGGCAAAAATATGTTAGCAGATGTGACACAAGCAGAGGACTGAGATGTTCTTATGTTTGGCCGTGCCTTGTGCACTTCTGCAATTACAGGGAGAAGAGATTCTCCTGGACAGCTATTGCAGTTGCAGCCTGCACCCCAGAATTGTCAAACATGGAGCAGATCTGAGACCAAACTGCAGCAGAGACTGACCCAACCCACAGCTTGGAGCCGAGACCAGCTGAGCCTCACCTAGCCAGCCAAGCCCTGCCTGACCTACAAACACACAAAAGAGAATAGATGATTGTTATTTTAAGCCACTAGACTGTGGAGTGATTTGCTAAGTGATATTATTGTGACAATATTGACTAATGCAGAAATTCGTACCTAGAAGTGGGATGCTGCCATAACAAATACTTGAAATACAGCATCAGCTTTGGGATAAGGTAGCAGAGAACAAAGAAATTTTGAGAAGGGTCTGGAAAAATTTTAGGTAGTGGCAAAAACATTTGGTAAAACTGTTACCTGGGAAAACCCCAAAGAAAGAAAAGAAGTACCTACTGAAGTCCCAGCGTTGGAGGAGGAGATTTTGAGCCAGAAAGCTGCAAATGTGCTCATTGTTACTAGCTGCATTTGATAAGGCCCCAATATTGAGATGAGCTCAGAAAAGAACTTACTGGTGAGAAGCAATAAATGATTGTTGTTTTAAGCCACTGAGTTTTGGGGTTGTTTGTTACACAGCATTATTGTGGCAATAGATGACAGATATGGGACCTAAAATCTATATTAGTTTTAAGCCAACAACATTATGGTCTTCTTTCCCTATATAAATATTGACAAATCTCTATGCTGGATGTTATGAAGAATACAAAAGAGAGTCATTTAACTTAGAGAATTATTGGTATCTGTGGGTAAACTTTTATTTTCAGATAAAATAATGATAAGTATTATGTTTATAAAAATATGGTTAATAATTTTAAAATAGCAATAATTTTATACATACAAACTCCTTTATATTACATACACATTTTTAAATAGGCTCTGGCATCCTCACTACAAGACATATTTTAAACACTGAAGGGTTGAGGAAAACTTTTAATAATTCAACAATTAAATTATGTGATACTTACTAGTTTTGCCTGTGAGTGAGAGAACAATAAATATTCTTGTATTTATTTTAATTGCTAGTGAATGCATCCCTGACCAAATTAAGACATCCCAGAGCTGAACTGAACCAATATGGCCAGTGTGATTAATTTGGTTTAAATCAATACTGGAGTCTTAATTCTAGGAAGACATCTCATAAATTCTAGCCCAGTACCAGCCAACGTGGGTGCAGTGCCAGGGTTAATGTTTATGCCTGTGTCCTGGCTCAGTACATTATCCCCAAATGAAGACCAACTAAAAGCAGTCCAAACAGGAGATGGGCTGCCAGAGTAGATTTGCAGCATTATAGGAACTTGTATATATTTATATATTTATTCACCTCAATTGTCTGATTGAGAAAAAGTATCTATATCCATAAAGTAACATAAAATTGTCATAAAAAGAGAATATTAACATAATTATCATGTGGCCAAGAAGTTCACCATTTGACAGAAACAACAACAAAGGGCACAACTTGTATTTACCATAGGGAAATTGTGTGCACTACCTCAATCTATTTTTTCACCCTTCATTCTTCTGGTAGCCCATCTCTCCACAAAGAAAAATAAAGCTGAAACATGGGCACAAACCAGAACAGGAAAGAGAAACCCTCGCCATTATCAGCAATCCATGTAACCAAGTTCGAATTTCAATTGTGTTGAACATTCCAAGTTTAATATAAATATTTTAAAATATTTTCTCAGTGTATACATTCAAACATATCCAGAAGGCCCATCCAGTAAAAATGATTTCTTGTCCCTCAGTGAGCTTTCCAGTCTGAGTCATGAACCTCATAAGATTCATGAATCTCATAACAGGGAACCTTACCACATACCATAGATATCTTGCTTTCTTTTGTAACTGTGAAAAAATAGTCTGTTTCCATTGCTTAACTTGTAATTTTATTCCCTATGCCAAACCAGACTTTTGGCTGTCTTTTCCTAAAAAATATAAGTTTTCCTAGTATTAAAGAATTTTTAAATTTTTCCACAAGAAGTTTTTGCTGAAAAGTGAGAAATATGGAAACATGCTATTTTTAAAGACTCACTTTAATTTGTTGGGTGATGACTTAGCTAAAATATGTGCTGGTAATATGGAGGAGACTTCATATATCAAAGAGACTAGGCATTAGTAAGAGTCAACTGAACGGAATCTTGGTGTAGGATTTGATTCTGTAGGATTCTGTTTGTGATAAGAATCCCTTGTTAATACCTTCCAGATCAATCAAAATATTAAAGCCAAGTTTATTTGCATCCATCAAATACAAAGAGACCCACTGGCATCAGGGCTATGGAATTCTGGGCCCCACTTGCCCTGGGAGTTCAAAGGCTGTAGCAATAAGCTATTAGCATATTTTTCACAGACAGGGCAGCAGAATGATTGAATATTTAACCAGTGCCAAAACATCACAATGCACCTCCTCTACTTGAGAATTGAACTTGTCAGCTCCTAAATTGTGTGCATTTTCAAGCAGTTAGCACAGTTTACTGTCTGAAAAATCATCACATCACCCCCATTCTTATAGCAAATTGCTTCATAAATGGTATTAAGGAAAATGTTATACTTCCAACCATAATTGGCAGACAGGGATCATGTGTTCCGTGTATATTTTATCATTGACCCAAGAGGGAAGAGCTAAGGGAGAAGGAGAACCACTGCTCACTTTTTTGACATCCAATAACGGCTGTTTTTTAAAAAGTAGATGAATCCAAAAAGCTTGCACTCAGTTATTGGGAGAATCTGATGTCATCCCATCAGGAGAAACTGCTCAGGTTTCTATGGTATTTCACATCCGCAAGCCACAAAATCATTTCCATGAGCTGCTAATGCTGCTGCTAAAATTGGGGCCAGGAACTCCACAGCTTAAGCAACTTAAATGGGTTTGGAAATAACATTAGTTCATGCTCTCTTTATAAGGCTATGGTTTGGGTAAGTATAGTATGTTAAAGGAGCTCATTGTGGGATTTATTTCTACATAATTAGCTGTAGCAAAGTTCAAGGGGTACAATGCCTGTTTGAGATTTCTCAATTCCACTTCACTGGGTTGGATTGCCCCGACCCAGCTTGGCTCAGAGATATTTCCTCTGAATTGGAGTTGTAAAGAAAGCAATTTAAAATGCATAAACACAGTGCCGGAGCCACGCCGTATACCCACCACTCAGCAGGGCATTCACACTAAGCACTGCCTCACTTCCTAACTGCTCAACTGAAGTCCTCACTCCCTTCCCAATCTTTAATATTCATGTACATTTGTACCAATGGGGTCTAGGCAGAGTGAAAAGCAACATACTGGAACATCATAGAGTAACAAAATTTCTAAAATTAAATTTTCCTCAGAATATGCTTTACAAAATGAAGAATCAGTGATTTTTATTTTGTCTTAATTTTTGGTACAGTAAAAAAAAAAAAAATTACAGAACTGAATGTAACTGAATGTTACAGAACTAAGTTTTAGCCTTGGCTCAGACCCCAAATAACTGAATAATTCAACCAATATTTATGGGTGTTCACTATGTGCTTGAATCTAGAAGAAATTCATTGTCCTTGCTCTTACAAAGTCCACAGTCTAGTGGTGGGAACTAAACAGATATTTGATTTTGGCAAGAACATTACCAATCTACGGATCCTATCAGTAAAGTGGAAGGGTTAAAGCAGTTGATATTTTAGCCGTGATTTTAAAATTTGGCATTAAAAAATATATCTCACAAGTCAAATGTTTTCAAAATGTACCACGTACCAAGCACTGTGCATTGCATTTTACATGCGTATTGTCCCTTTACTCTCACAAGAACACTCTGAGGCTAGCACTAACATGGAGGGAGTGTGGAACTGGCCCCAGGTCACACAGCCGGTCAGTGGCAGACCCAGAACTGGGACCACGGTCTGTCTGCCTCCAAAGGCCATGCTCTTACAACTGACGTAAACCACCTCAAAATAAGAATAAACTAAGACTGTCCATCACAGATATGATTAAGATGGAATTATAGCTTCCAAGATAAAAAATTATGACACATTTTCAGGATGGAACTGATGCGCTGAGGGGAGGATTGAGAGGAATCATTTCTAGATCACATCTGTTTAGAGATTAAGTACAGATATGTACTATTATATTCCATAATTTATATTTTTCTTATTAAATAATAATCAAGAGAGAAACGTGAGCTGGAATGCAGTGGCTGGGAATCATAAAACATGTTATTTGTCTGCATTCATTTACTGCTGGCTGGCTGAAGTGGAAACCGTTTAACCATCCACAGAGGCAACAGCGTGGTGTCCTGGAAAGAGACTGGCCCAGGAACCTGACTCCTGCCAATGACTCTGTGTGGCATTGGGAACTCATTTCCTTGAACTGCGATTCAGTGCTCCTATCTGTAAAATGAGGATGACGGATCTGGTCTAGTTTTTAGCTTTTGCAACTATTTCCAAAGGAATTTAGCTCTGTGATATAGACAGTGTGACTTTAGAAGTAGGAAGCCCAGTATCCACTAAATACATATATTGATTGGTCTTTGGCCTTTGTTTCCCGTTAGAAGCAAGCACTTTTCCTTTATCTAACCTTCACACAAACACAGACACACACCTCCTCCATCCCTGCCTCTCTCTCTCTCTCTCTTTCCTACCTGCCTAATCTCTAGTCACTTCTTCAGGTTTCAATTTAGAAATCACTTTGTGAGGGAAGCTTTCTCTGACTCCAAAGTCTCAGTTAAGTGTCCCCCTAATGTCTTCTGTAAAAGTACTCTGTACTTCCTCTGTCACTGAGTTGTTGTGAAGGTGAGATTAAACAATACATGTGCGGTGCTTGGAACCACGCTTGGCACAAAAAAGTACTCAGTAACTATTAGTTAACATAATTATCATGATCACCATCACGATTATTAAACTTATGACACTGTTTTATCAGTCCCTTTGACTCTCTGTGTCATCTACTAGGTGTTAGCTTTGGGAGGGCAGGGACCATAACAATCTGACTTATTGTTGCATCACCAGCAGCTTAGTACAGTGAATGACAAGAGTAGGTAAATATGTCTTAATTAGTTAACGTTAAATAACACATAGCAATTTACACAAGGAGACTTGCATTCATGCAACACAGCAAGTTAAACATTTAAGCACTTACATTCTAGTGGAATAGACTGAAACATGCAATTTAAAATAACTTGATGTTATGAGGGCTGTAATAAAGTCAGGAACTAAGTTTTATGGATACATAGAAAAAAGAAGTAATTGATCTTGCCTGGGGATGAAGAACACACTTTAGTCGAGCCTTCTAGAACCAGGACAATTTAACCTAGCAGAGATGTGAGAGAAGGGTTATTTCATGTAGGAAAAAAGTGGTACAAATGAAAACACAAGGTGGGAAACTGCACAACGTGTTTGTACTACTGACTTATTAGATCCTTAGGAGAGTGCACTGCCACTGCTGGCAAGAAAGAAGTTTATTAGAGAGTAAAGAGAGATAAGAATGGGAAGATAGGTTAAGTTTAGACTCTTAAATGTCTTAAATGTCGTGCTATTATGTGGTGACATGGAGCTTTCAAAAAGTTTTTCCTCCTCTCTTAGTTGCTGCTCAACACCATGCAATCTGTATGTCTTCTCTTATTGAAAAGCTAAGAAACATTCATCCAAACTATTAAATTGGGACTGTATTTGACCTTCCTTTGACATTTCCTCTTCTCCACCCTCCACCCTTACTTCTAGAACACCTTTCAAATTCAGATCATCAAGTCCATTCTCTGCCGCTGATTGAGTTCAGGTCATTAAAATATTACCTACCTGATCTCCTGTTGGCACTGTATCTTTGATATTGCCGCCAGTTACTTCTGAAACATTGAACATTGATCTGATCCATTAAGCTTCTACTCTAAGTTTTTAATTTGATGTCAGAACCACTGTTAATTTTACTTTTAAAATAACATTTTGTGTACTCACTTTGGCAGCACATATACTAAAATTGGAACAATACAGAGAAGATTAGCCTGTCCCTGCACAAGAATGACACGCAAATTTTGAAGCGTTAAAATAATAATAATACTAATATTTTGTGAGTAGAAAGAATTTCAGCAATGTTCCACATGCTAAAAGATTTCTCATTTTCCTTTTATACTGTTCCAATTATTGAAAGCTCGATCACTGGGGTCATAATCAGTGGCTAAATTATTATAAATCTAGTGAATATAATCAACCTGCTATGAAAAGAACTTTAAAAGTTTAAGTAAACAATATTTTAAATAACAAATATTCTTACAAATATAGTTTGCTATATTAAACATTCCTAGTTTCCAGGTTATAAATCAATTTTCCTTTAATCTATTTATACAATCCTTTCATTATTATAGAAAGCTCTTTTCTCTTCTTACGGAAGGGAGTTGGAATTTTACTTTCTGATGCTAAGATCCAAAATAAATGTCAATTATTTTATTAGAGGTTGCCAAATTGTGATTTTCTATTTCTATCATTCCATTGACATCTACCAGTGAGAATTAAAGAACTTTCCCTCATTAGCCAGGCCTATTTGGTTATCTTCAAGTTCAGCTCATAAAGGAAAATAAGGTGCTTTTTACATTTGCTTTTAAATAAGGTGGTTAATGATCTTGTTTTATTTTGCTGGTTCTCTCTCTCTCTTACATTATGAACTTTTGGATTTTTACGTAATGAATGTGTTCCAATAAATTGTATTCATTATTCTTTTGATGCTCGAATTTTACCATCTTTGGCTGTTGAGATTCTCTTCGTTTTGGTTCCTGTGGCCTTTCAACACAACACATGTGGTTGAATAGCTTGCATTTTGCACCCCCCCAGGCCCCGCCCAAATCTCAGGTTTACCTTGTATCCCGTCTTTGACTTAGAAACAGTCATACATACTTCAGATGTTTTTACAGAAATATAATAAATACAGACCATAATCCAGGCAATAGATATGCTCATTGCTATTAAGTTATGACTGCTTTTCAGTGGACAAAATAGGGAATGAGGTGGTGGTTGTTTTGTTTTGTTTGTTTCAGTTCATGCAGATATTTCCAATTCAAAGTGAATTACAAGATTGTTTTTTACTTATCTTTACTTTCATATTATATCTCTTTTTTTCCTCTTACACTAAAAATCTTTTTTTCCTAATCACATTAACAAAATTGTTTTCTTAGCCCTGATTGTCCACAAAACAGAGCCTGAGGCAGATTACTTGTTAAGACTTTATTGGAAGGTACACACCCAGGGCAGGTAGAGTGAGGGTAAAAGAGAATTTTTGAGGCCTGGCAGGAAGCTCAATGACAGAGGAAACCTGCCAATCAGGCTTTCAGAAATCATTGTGCCTGAGAACAGTTCTTAGGGGAGAAGACAGTGAGAGGAATTTATTTTCAGGCTCCCTCCTGACTTCTGGCTCATGGGTCAATGTTTGTCCCAAGAGTTGTTAATGGCCCTGCACTTTTACCTGTGTTGCCTGGACCTTTCCAGGAAGCCACTAAGGAGGCCAGATCCCACAGTCTAGTAGGCCGTGTGTCATCTGAGTACACAAGTAGTGAGAGGTGCTGGAGTGTCTTTGGGTCTGGTCAGATCAGGCCTGTGCATTGGAGCTGATGTGGCTCCTGCCAGGGTAGACATGGTGAAGACAAGCCCTCACCTAGAGGAGTCCAAGGCAGCCAGGCAGTATTTGGAGATGAGGCAGTGGCAGCAGCATCAGGGGCTCTCTCTTGAGCAAGCAGTCAGGGGCCAAAGAGTCCACTCCAGTAGAACACTGAATGTTTTCACATTAAAACTGAATTTAAATTATTAGGCCAATTATATAGTTTCATTAAAAAATAAATAGAAGAAATAGTAATAATATTACTTGTCTTATTTTTAAGGGTCATCTGCAGAAGTCCATAAATTGGGTTTTATACAATTTCTTATTTGCATTATTCTGATACACACACACACTTTAAAATTAATGATGTCAATACTATTTCTAACAATTAGATTAATGAATAAAATGCATGATTTTTTTTTCTTAAGAATATATCCCATTGAGGATATACAGTCAAGATACTATGTATTAAAGTCAATTACAAGAAGTATTTGCTCTGTGCGTTTATGTCACTAACTTGATATATAGTTGGTTCATTCATTTCAGTTTGGTTCAGTGTTTTAGGATTAGCTATATTTTTTCATTTTAGGGTAATTTTATTTTTTGAATATAAAAATTACATATGTTCCCAAGGTAAAAATTATATAAGACATATTTAGAGAAGTCCTGTCTTATAAGTTAACTGTCCTCTTTATCCTGTACTCTCTTTCCCATTTTAAGTCACCATTTTTATAACATTGATTTATCCTTCCAAAATTTCTTTTGGTAATTATATATCTATATTTATATTTCACTATCACTTTACACAAAAAGTAGCTTACTATTAAAAACTGTTTTGCATCTTGATGTTTTTCACTTAATGCATCTAGTCATTCCATATCTGTGTATGAAAAACTTTCTCATCCCTTTTGATATCTGCATAATATTCTCAACTTAATTTTAAAAAAGACTAAATCAGAGGTACTGTAGTTCCTAATTTTTTATTCTCAAGTGCCACTACAATTTTGGGCACCTTGATTTGACTCATGGTGTCATTAAAGAAATACTAACCTGAGGTGGCCTGTAACAGCATTTCACTGTAAATTGTATAATGTTATGATCAGAATGTCTGCAAATACTTCCTCCTTTTCCTAGGCCATCTTATTAGAACCTCTAATACAACAACCTTGTTATGAACTGAATGTTTGTGTCCCCCCAAAATTTATATATTGAAGCCCCAACCCCTAAAGTGATGACATTAGGTGGTGGGACCATTGGGAAGTAATTAGGTTCCGATGAGGTCATGAGGGTGGGGAGCTCAGGATGGGATTAGCGTCCTTTTAAGAAGAGTAAAAGAGACCAGAGCTCTGTCTCTCTTCACCAAATGAGGATACAGCAAGAAGGTAGCCATCTGCAAGCCAGCAGAGGGACCTCACCAGGAACCGAATTGGTCAGCATCTTGATCTTAGACTTCCCAGCCTCCAGAACTGTGAGAAATAAATATCTGTTGTTTGAGCCACCCAATCTATGATATTTTGTTATAGTATCCCAAGCTGACTGTGATAAACCTTCAAAGCACTGGCAGATCTAAATAAAATAAATAACTTAAGAACATCTATGGCCTTAGGAATTATGTGTATTTATTTTACAGGTGTGTTTTCAGCCAAAGCCCCAACAACTTTCTTTTACCTCACATAGCAGATAAGAAGGAGCTGTCTTCTTTGGAACAATCCAAGGGCAGGCATGCGTTTCCTGTAACAGCATTTCTGTCCTGAGAATTTCTGCCATGGGCTTGTTTGGTCTTCTCATACACCCTTGGCTCTCCTAGACTTCAGCCTTTTCAATCAGAGCAGGATAAAGAAAAAAAAAATTAGGTCCTAGAGTGCATTGCCATATTTCACAGTGCAAAGTACTATGATTATCTTTTTGTGTGTGTGTATGAGGGGATCAGCCCTGTGCTAACATCTGCCAATCCTCCTCTTTTTCTCCCGAGGAAGACTGACCCTGGGCTAACATCCGTGCCCATCTTCCTCCACTTTATATGAGACACTGCCACAGCATGGCTTGCCAAGCAGTGCATCGGTGCATGCCCGGGATCTGAACCGGCGAACCCCAGGCCGCTGCAGTGGAGCGTGCACACATAACCGCTTGCGCCACCGGGCCTGTCCCCCGATTATCTTTTTTTAATCGGGAAAAAAAGTGACTTCCCCATGGTCTCTTCATTCTAGTTCTTTATAAATGTTATCATATCGTTTACTAAACATAAATTTTCAAGCAAAGCTACATGGTTTCATTATAAGATGAATGAAAAAAGTATTGTTGTTACTCATCCTTTTTTTCCCATTGTAAAAATGCTGCCATACCTTATTTTGGCATGGCATTGATGAGCAGAAGGCTTTAATGACACAGATAATTTGGAGTTGACCGTATTTTACCATTTTTTGTATAATTTTACCATCATTCATACACTAGTCCTATTAATCTAACTTTATTACAGAACATCTCCAAACATTTAATTTGCTAAGATGTTTTCTTAATATCAAAGAGGGACTATAGTGAGAATTAAAGAGGTAGTTTTCTGAATGTCTGTTTATGGTTTTCCATTATCCCTTACATGAGGAAACATCTATCTAAGCTTCTGCCCTCTCTCCATGTTCCCTTACTAGCTCTTCCCCACAAAGGAGAGAGGGGATCACAAGGTTTGTCAGACAACAAGACGATCAGTGGGCCAGGTTTTCAAATGGGAAGGCTTACTGTGACTTAAAGACAGGACCCTGTGCTCCACACCTGATTTACCACTTCCTGACCTTCCTGCAGGCCAGATCAACCTCTTTGTTTTCTGTTCAGTTTCCTCTGCCTGAGATTAGGTGGATTCAGAGCCTGGCTGGTTAGAGTAGATGACCAGACAGCAGCCCCAGAGGACTTATATGATGGAGTAGAAGACTTACTGAGGCCTTTCTCCAAAGCAGACATCTTGGGTAGGTGTCAGGAACTAACCTTTAATAATGAATCAGTATTTTGTAGCCTGTTTGACATTTTCCTTCTGTCTTTAAAACCCAGCAGAGAAAAGTAAATATATTTTGGGCAGCACATGTGAGCACCAACACTTGACACTGAAAATTCTATAATGCCCTTCTTTAATCTTTATGTGTCCATGAAATCCCCATAGATCAGCCATTAACTTCTTTTTAGATTCTAGAGATCCACAGACTCAGGTCAGTTCATAGCACAGATTCTGGACCTGGACTGGCTGAGTTCAGAATCCCTGATCTATAGTTTACCAAGCTGTGTGATCCTAAGCAGCAGTTTACCTTTCTGTGCCTTGGGCACCTTCTCGGTACAATGGCAATAATAATAGTATAATATTAATAATATAACAATATAACATAAAATATTATATTATTATAATTATTCAACCATAATTATAATAATCCTAATCCTATGCAGTAGGACTTAAAGAATATGAATATATATAAATATACATACATATATATCTCACATATATCATAAATATAAAATAGTACCTGGCTTATGAATTGGAAATTCTGGTTTAATGTTTTTATTATATTATTTTTATAATCTTTATAATTTATTCCACGGTCTTGAAGGTTGCAAGAGGGCAGGTAGTACTATCTCAAAGATATAACTGAAATTTTTTAAAAGCTATATATTATATACACACACATATATGTAAATGTGAATATTTGATAACAATAGAATAATGTAATATAGTAATGTGGGTAAAATTAAACAGTTAAAAATACTTTATGAGAAAGTATAAACACCTAAATGCAAAATAAAATAGATATGCTTTGATCTGTGATAGTTTAAATGCAGATGTATTTAAAAGTAGGAAATTAAGCTCTGGAGGCTCTTTGCAAAGCAATAATTCCATAATACAAAAGGAAATGGTCCCGGTTTTGAGATTAATGCACACACATTTTCTATTAAGGTACACATAGAGAAAGAAAGTTAGGTAGACATACATTGTAATTCAGATTTGCCTACTTACAGACGGTAACATTCTGTGCAATAATAATGCTCTCAAAACCATTTGCAAATTTGTCCAGCAACAACTCTGCCTTTAATGATGAAGTTTCCACAGTGGCAGATGGCAGAGTGAGCAGTGAAGGATGCTGCCGACCCACCAGGGTTATGTCTGTCACTAAAGCGATCTGGCTTCAAAAGCCAGAGTCTGTTGAGGTCACACCGGCTATTGCTCCATTGGAACAACTTGATTGATCACATTTGTGGTGATTCCATAAATGGTGACCTTATAGAACAGGTCCTGGCAGTTTCATCCTGCTGTAGGAAACTGATACAGAGTGTGTTCTGTCTATTTATATATTACAGAAACAAAGATGCAATTTATAAAATTTAAAAAAAGATACATTTACTGAAGTTGCTGCTCCCTCTCTGTGTCTGAATGATTAGGTAGCCTATAGAAACAGTAACAATACTACTTTTAATGTCTGTGTCACATTTAGGAAGAGAAAAGGATACCAGAACAAGACAAGAAAATATATTATTTAATGAATTAAAAAAAAAAAACAGCAAAGATTATTGTTCTAATGAGAGCATATAAACATAAATTGAGATCTAGTTATTCTCTAAGCACCTAAATTGGCAGATAGTGCAGATAAAAGAAAATAAGCAAATAAACTTCAGTGCCCAAGTGATCCCTTGCTATACTTTGAAGAAAATCATATACTATTCCATGGGAAGTTTAAAATAATATAAGACCACTTATGAAGTATAGAGCCAACCCTGGTGGTCTGGTGGTTAAGATTCGGAGCTCTCACGGCCATGGCCCAGGCTCGTTTCTGGTCAGAGAACCACACCGCCCGTCTGTTGGTTGTTGTAATGTGGCAGCTATGTATTGCTGTGATGCTGAAAGCCATGCCACCAGTATTTCAAATACCGGCAGGGTCACCCATCGTGGACAGATTTCAGTGGAGCTTCCAGACTAAAACAGAGTGGAAAGAAGGACCTGGCCACACACTTTCAATTGGCCATGAAAAACCCTATGAATAGCAGTGGAGCATTGTCTGATATAGTGCCAGAGGGTGACAGGATGGTGCCAAAAGATGGCAGGGTTCTGCTCTGCCGTACACAGGGTCACTAGGAGTAGGAATTGACTCGATGGCACTAACAACAACAATGGAGTACATTGTACTGAAATTTCCAAGTTCCATTTATGGTGTGATATTGTTGGACTCATTTATCATAGAGTGAATGAGTATACCTTTAAAATTGAATTTTCTATCAGAACACCCCTTAGACACTGGAAGGAACAAAGCGCATCCCTGCCTCCCTATTCCCTATTTATTGAATGATAACATAGAAAAATTACACAAAAATGTTAATTCTCTTGTGTCACTGACTAAAATAGGAAACATAGTTCTTGTGAGTAATATTGCTCATTAATGGTAATAACAATTGTTATTATTACCATTAATAGTAGTTATTGTTTATAATTACTTGTTCTATTCAGAAACTTCTAAGTACTTCACATATATTACCTCTCCTCAATTTTTATGACAACCATCAGACTTATTTACAGATTCCCTGAGGAGCCAAGCCAGTGGTATACTGAACCAGCAAGAGCTGCCTGTTAAATTTTCAGGAAATTTGCAAGCTATTGTTAAACAAGGCCATTATTAAAAATTGTTATATAAACTTAAATAAATTATATTAAAAACAAAGGTAATAAATACTCAAAACGCATCACATCCTAATTATTTTATTACATTTCACTGTTATCTGTGTTCTTGAGGTTTTTTACATCTATTGTTTATGTATGTTTGTGTATGGAATACTATAAAGTGATGCGCTACTGTGCGTTTCTCCCAACTCCATGTTCAGTGATGCTATGCAAGCAGCTTGAAATCAGTCACAGTGAGAGTATTTATACAATGGAAACTGGCAAATACTGTAAATCAGGGCTCTCCCATCCCAAAAGTCAGCTGTTAAACAATTACTAGCGTACCACTATGTGAGACGTATCTTTCTGACTTCAAGGCACATTGTCCAGTAGGCCATGCTGTCTCCTTTTGAATGATTGAAAGCATGGGTTTTTAGTATGGCCTCTACTGGTTTTGGGAGAGGGGTATGAGCATGTGTATAAGATTTTTCTGGAGAGATAATTTATAGCTTCTATTAGATTCTGAGACTTCATAACCCAAAGATTTTTTTAAAAGTTGATAAAAAGCCATTTCTATAGGGAAAATTCTGTTTCTTCTACAAATATTCTTTTCCTCTAAAATAAAGAGATCAAGTAGTCTGCAAGAGACCTGATTAAGAATTTTGCCCCTCCTAATGTGTTCTAGGAAATGTCCGTTATGTACATATTTTACCGAGTAAAATCTTCTTTGCTTACTTTTTCCTTGCTGTTTCCTCTTCAGAAAAGTTCACAGATTTAGCAAAAACACTCCCAATAGCATTAAAAGCAATAAAATACTTAGGAATAAGTTTAAGCAAGGAAGTTAAAGATCTATACACCAAAAACTATAAGATATTAGTGAAAGAACTTGAAGAAGACACAAATACATGGAAAGAAACTCCATGTTCACGGATGGGAAGAATTAATACTGTTAAAATGTCCATACTACTCAAAGCCATCTATAGATTCGATGCAATCCCTATCAAAATTGCAATGAAAATTTTCATAGAAGTAGAAACACTATCTTAAAATTTGTATGAAACCACAAAAGACCCCAAGCAGCCAAAGCCATCTTGAGAAAGACAAAGCTGGAGGCATCACGCTTCCTGATTTCAAACTATATCGCAGAGCTATAGTACTCAAAACAGAATGGTACTGGCATAAAAACGTACACATAGAGCAATGGAACAGAATCGAGAGTCCAGAAATAAACCCATATATGGTCAACCAATATTTGACAAGAGAGCCAAGCATATGCAATGGGTAAAGAATAGTCTCTTCAATAAATGGTGTTGGGAAAACTGGATATCCACATGCAAAAGAACGAAATTGCACCCCTATGTTCCATCACTCACAAAAATTAACTTAAAATGGATTAAGGACTTAAACATAAGACCTGAAACCATAAAACATCTAGAAGTAAACATAGGGGAAAACCTCCTTAACATTGGTCTTGGCAGTGATTTTTTGGATATGACACCAAAAGTACAAAATCAACAAGTGAGACTACGTCAACCTAAAAAACTTTTGCACAGTAAAGGAAACCATCAACAAAATGAAAAGATAACCTACGCAATGGGAGAAAATATTTGCAAATCATATATCTGATAAAGGGTTAATATCCAAAATATATAAGGAACTCATACAACTCAATAGCAAAAAATATAAACAACTTGATTAAAAAATAGGCAGAGCACCAGAATAGACATTTTTCCAAAGAAGACATCCAAATGGACAACAGGTATATGAAAAGGTGTTCACATCGCTAATCATCAGGGAAATGAAAATCAAAACCACAATGAGATATCACCTCATCCTCTGAGAATGGCTATTATCCAGAAAACAAGAAATAACAAATACTGGTGAGGATATGGAGAAAAGGAAACACTGGTGCACTGTTGGTGGGATTGTAAATTGGTGCAGACACTATGGAAAACAGTATGGAGGTTCCTCAAGAAATTGAAAATAGAAATACCATGTCATCCAGCAATCTCACTTCTGGGAATATATCTGAAGGAGATTTAATCACTATCTCGAAGATATCTACACTCCTGTGTTCATTGCAACATTGTTTACAATAGCTAAGACATGGAAACAACCGAAGTGTCTGTTGACAGATGAATGGATAAAGAAAATGGGAGATATATGTGTATATAGGAATTATAAATACAATGGAATATATATATATATATATATATATAGTGTAATATTATTAAGTCATAAAAAGGAAGGAAATCCTGCCACTTGCAACAGTATGGATGGACCTCGAGGGCATTATGCTATGTGAAATAAGTTAGACAGAGAAAGACAAATACTATATGATGTCACTTATATGTGGAATCTAGAAACATTGAACTCATAGAAACTTGTAGAATGTTGGTTGCCAGGGGCTGAGGGGTTGAGGAAATGGGGAAATGTTGGTCCAAGGGTGCAAACTTTCAGTTATAAGATGAACAAGTTCCAGGGACCTAATGTACAGCACGATGACTATTGTTAACAATACTGTATTGTATACTTGAAAGTTGCTATGAGAGTAGAACTTTGCTGTTCTCACCATAACAACAACAACAAAATAGTGGAGTAAAGGATGTGCTAACCAACCTTATTGTGGAAAAGCATTTCTCAATATATGAAATAAATAAAATAATATTTGACACATTTATTAAATAACATTATTTATTTTTTAACTGAAATTCAAATTTAACTAGGCATTCTGCATTGCATCTGGCAACTCTGCTCCTAAGGCCTCTTTTCTTACTCATCCATCCTTTTCTTCTCACTCAGAAATCTGTTGGATTAATGAACCACAGCTTGGTTTTTATATTAATTACATGAAAAAGAGGTAATCATGTGTGAATTCAATCCCAGGTCCATCACTTCCAAGTTTTGATGTTCGGCAAATTATTTAACTTCTCCAGGTCTCAGTTTTCCTGTCTATAAAGTAGGCCTTCTTAAGATGCTAACAGGAGTAAATAAGATATTATGCAACAATTACTGTCGTGCCTGCCAGTGAGTAAGCCTGCAATACCTACTAGCTATGGTGCTGGTGAGATCATCATTACATTTTCAATATCACAGAGTTGTAGCCCTCTGGATTATCATTGACCTCTTCTCCCCGTCCATTTCTCAGCATACATGCATCCTCTTTCTCACTTTATCCACTCTTCTGGAATGAATCATGAAACTAATATAACCAGTCCCATACATCACCATCAGGAGAACCCCAAACCTTTACCAGGTTTGTTTCCTGGTTTTTATGTTTTTTTCCAGCTTCTTGTGATATAATTGACATATAACATTGTAAAAGTTTAACGTGTACAACATGATGACTTGATATACTCATATATTGTGAAACGATTACCACAGTAGGGTTAGTTAACACCTCCATCACCTCACATAATTACTATTTCTTTTTTGTGGTGAGAACATTTAAGATCTACTCTTTTAGCAACTTTTCTGGCTTATGATACAATATTGTTAACTATAGTCATCATGCAGTACATTAGATCCTCCTGGTTTTTATATTGATGTGGCCTGAACATGCTCATTTATGCTGAAGAATCAGAGCAAATCCAACCATAGCTTTGCTAGCACTGGTCGGAGAGCTGGCTAGTGAGGGGGATAATAATGACGCTTGGTCCAGTCCGAATTCTGCCAAAAGCTATGTTAGGGCCTTTTGCATATAGTTTTCATTTAATCCTCATAATAACTGTACAAGTACTACTATCAACATTTTATAGATAAGGAAAAGGAGACCTTAGAGGTAAAAGAAGCAAAAAAGGGAAGAAGTTTGGACTTGAATATCGGTAGGGAATTCTCCATATTTAGCTAATTACAATAACTTACATTGGTATAGGTATTCTTGCAGTTTTTATTTTTCTCCCAGGATGTTCACATACACAATCTCGTTTATCCTTACAACCATCTTATTGCTTAGAAAAAGTAATTATGGTAAAAGTAATTATTGTCTCCATTATATAGGCAATGAAACTGAGAGATTGGGAGGCTAAATGTCTTGTCCAGAATTATGCAGTAATTAGAGTTATTACTAGAACCGAGCCCTCTAATTCAATACCTTAAGTTTTTCCTACTGTGCCAGCAAGGGCAAATAGCTTTCATCACACATGAAGATGCTGATCAATTGGTATTGGCTGCCTGGAGTAGAATAAGAATTCTGATACCTTTTCTAGGTTCAACAGCAAAGAATGCTGTGATAAATTAGTAATATCTGCCATGGACATGAGAGGTAGGGGCAAGAGTGATGACCTCAGGGGAGGGTATTGAACAGGCTAGTTGGGGAAAGTGTGAGATGCCCAACATAAATGATAAATTACCAAACTTCAAAGTGACCAGTCCCAGGCACTTCTAAGGGTTTTCCACCGAAAATCCAAAAGTGATGATGCTGTGACATTTAATTGCCCAAAAGAACAAAGGGATGGAGTAATTTTTTCCAAGCCGCCATTTGCCTTTCCTCTACTATAATTTATTTCTCTTACATAAACAAAATTTGAGTTGATCGGGTTGAGTTTAAATGTTCCATTCACTCATGGCCTATTCTGATAAAATGGTGGTCCCACGAGCGGCGATGTTTAAGTGTGGACTCAGAGAAGAAGCAGGTGTTTATGTGCGCCCCTTTCTCAGATGAGTAACTTTGAACCCATGGAAGGGAGATTGAATAAATGTTTCAACCTGTGCAGATTATATGCACACATGTTTTAATGATTGTCATGTAATAATAAATGTTTATATATGTCCCTGTCACAAATCCTAATGGGCTGCATTATAAAAACTGGCCTTCTTATTCCTCAGCCCAATAAGATATGCATAATCTACATGGGGATTTAATTAAAGCACTAATGACATAAGATGGTTATTTACTTATTTATATTTATTTACTTATTTAATTATTTTTTATTTATTTACTTATATTAGTAGTAACTGAATTTCTCATTCAGATATAGTCTTTCATGGAACCTCAAAGTGTAAAGACGAAAATGTGAAGGTCCTGGAGCTCTGAGCATTCTCAGCCTTATCCCTGAAAACTTCAGGTCACCAGAGAACAGGTTGAAAAAGACAGATCTGAGATATATTTGTTTACCACTACCTGGGCAATGAGTAACTCTAGTTTTTGAAAAAGTCTATGGATTTAGCCAGATATTAATTCCCTTCTCTATATCCATGGAAATAATATACACATACAGGGAAAACCACAGCATAGGAATTCAAGATACTGCACTCTGGTTGTAACTTAATATGTGAATGCGGCCAAGTTCCTTCACAACCCCAGTGCTCCTTTTCTTTATCTATCAATTGAAAGATTGAAATAGATATTTCATTTATTTTTTTATCAAAGACCTGCCATGTCAAAGTACAACAAACCATCATAGACTGTGGACCCCCGTTTTAACTCTAATATTCTAGGAATCGCTGCTTATATATGGAGATTGTTATAGTCACAAATATTATTTTGCCCCTAATATCCCCTCAAAGTTTTCTATTTGATGTGCTTATTGCACACTGACTTCTGTATAATAAAGAATAACTTTTTTGATGGCATCCAATTTGACTTCTAAGAATAATTTTCCATTAACTAATTTTAAATCTTATTCATAAAGAATAAAATTTTTTGATAACATCCAGTTTGACTTTTAGGAATAATTTTCCATTAACTAATTTTATATGATTAATATATTTGTTAAAACATTTTTAAACCTCAGTTCAATGATTCAATCTGATATTCATAAGTACATAAAAAATATATTAATACGTACAAACACACGCACACATATATATATGTAAAGAGCTCCCTGAATTGTCAAAGGTTGTGTTATATTCAGTTGCATATATGACAGCATCTAACAAAAAGTCATATGCTAAGTAAATGATAAATATTCTTTTTAATTGAATGGAATTAATATATATAGTATATATAATGTAATACATTTATATAGTATATGTATATACAATCTTCATACGTGTCTGTGCCCTCAAACTGTCAAAGACACTCATAAAATAGGTAGTGTAGCACAGTGGTTAAAAGGATGTGATTTAATATCAGAAAGACCTGGACTCAAATCCCTGCTTTGTTATTTGGGACCTCTGTGACATTAGATGAGCTATTTGAACCTTACAAATTTTAGTTTTCTCAACTTTAAAATGAGGAAAATAAATGAGGAAAAAAATGAGGAAAATATTACATTGTGCTGTTGTTGTGAGGTTTAAAGGAGACAAGGTATATATTTCCTTAGCATAGTACTTTGTACAAAATAAATATCCAGTAAATATTACCTAATATTATAATTAATAATAAAAAGTGTTCATCTTAATATTGTCATTATTATCAAAAAAGAGTGGATTTTTGAAGGTTCTATGAATAATTCTTCTTCAAAGGAAAGTAAAAGAAATTAACATATGTTCAAAAACAACTTGTGTGTAATTTGCATATCAGGCTGAATTTTTAAAATATTATATCACTAAATTCTCACAATCAGCTTGTGAGAGAGCTGTTCTATCCATTTTACAGAGAAATTATGGAATTTACTCAAAGTTACACAGCTGGCAACTCACAGTTGCAATATTCAAACACAAGTCTGTACTACACTGTATGTCAACTAAACACATAATCTGATGTTTATTATGTGACCAAAGAATTTAATACTGCTGATGAGTGTACAGCTTGAATTATTTAAAAAGTGGAGGTAATAATCTCAAGTATTTTCCCATAAACTTGAGTGAATGTGAAGCAAAAAAAGAGGAAGTCAGGGCAAGCAACCCTAAGAAGATATACCATGATCACACAATCAATAGAATACTAATACAGATTCTTCCAAGATTTTAATTATAAACATGGCCCCTCTTTCCAAATCCCTACAAATTAAATGTCTTTAGAAACTGCCTAATTCCTTCAAAGTGAACAAATACAAATTGTATCTAACAGGTATGAGGCAATTCTGAAAATTTTGGCAAGCCTCCGTCATTATGGCTGTTCTTTGTAGCTCTCCACAGGTTTAGGACCTGTATCCAGAAAGTGAAAATGATAAAAATATAGAATCTTTTGATTTTTTTTATAATGGGCTCCAAATACTCAAATATAACAGATGAAGCACTGATAATGAGATTATCATCCTAACATCCGGGATCATATGAATGATCTTATGGGAATTATGAGGTTATTTTTCGGAAGAACAAATCTCTCTATTCAGCCATGCAAAGAGCAGCTCACCTTACAAATGAAAAATAAGTCCTCAAGGTAAACCACTGGAATTAAAAATTAAAATATTCAAATATATATATATTATTTTAATAATTAAGAATACATAGCAGTCCCTCTGTCATGAGATTTATATAGGAGAGTCATAATAGATTCTCCAAGTATCTGGTGTTGACTTTATTCATTCATTTAACAAATATTTATTAAGCACCAACCACATGCCAGGCACGGTTATAGGTGCTGGCTTACACTAATGAACAAAATAGGCCAAGTTCCTGCTCCCGTGGAACTTAAATTTTACTGGGAGAAACAATAAACCGGCAAATTGATAAAGGTATAACATACAACATGGTACTAACAGCCAAGAAAAAATAAAGCTGGGTAGAGGACTAGAGAGTGATGAATTTTGGAAGAGGAGTAGTTAATATTTTACAATATGTGGGCAGGAAAGTCCTCTCTGATGAGGAGACATTTGAACAGAAACTTGAAAGAAGTGAGGGAGTGAGGCTGAAATCAGGGGGAAGAGCAAGGAAGGTGGAGGGAAAAGCAAGTGCAAAGACCCTGAGACAGCAGTGGGCTGGGTGTGTCCAAACCACAGCAAGAAGGCAAAAGCGATCAGAACAAAGTATAAGATGAGAGAACTAGAAAATATGCTTTTATAACACACTCAGCTTTAAATATGTAATTATCTGTTGGTCTCCTTATGAAATGAAAGGATGAATCCAAAAGGTGAAGACTTTTCAGGAGATCAAGGCTTGTCTCCATCACTGCTGTGTTATGAAGGAGTCTGAACTAGTGAAGAAGGGCTGGCCAGCCAAAGTCGGTCGGTATCTGGCACTTAATTGGCAAGCAATTATAGCTGTATCTTAGTTACATTGCTGCAATTTAAATATTTTTACAATTTTAGACAATAATCCCAAATGATTATCTTGAGAAGTTTTAAAACAGTACACCTAAACTGGTGTTTGAGATAGTTTATAGTCTATTTCCATAGTCTTAGAGATGTATTCCAACTCTCCACTGCTTATTTCAGTCAATGGCCACCTCTTCCTCTTACTTACAAAGGGTTGAGTAAAACGTTATTTCAATTGACCGTCCATGATTGATGCGTCATCTTCATAATTCATGAGACAGGTTTTTGTTTTTATAAATTAAGAAAATTCATGAATTACAAACTCATTGATGTGATAATATTTCTTGCTTTAATAACTTCAATGTTTGATAATTCAAGTATCATAGTCCTTTGAAAAACATTATGTATTGGGACTTTTCTTACTGAGGAAAAGGAAGATTCTGGAAAGAATGGAACTTTGCAATATTCTCTGTTGAATATTTGTTTTTCTTCAACGGTTTTCTTAGTATCAGAATCTATGGGCATACATTTTATTAATACATAAATCTTTGTTTTAATTGCCAAATTAGTGTACATTTAAAAAAATGCCAATTGTGCTCCAGGATCAGTGAAAAACACTTAGCAGTCATGGGGTCGACTTATCATAATATGAGCGTCTTTTTGACTATGAGGTGACTACTTGTCTGCTCAGTTCTGACCACCTGCCTTATGAGAGAGTGAAAGGCACCAGCAGAAAACAGATCAGATGGCAGAATTTGGGAAAAAGCCAGTTTGCAGAATGTGAGATTCTACTGAATACATTATCGAAAGGTCCCATATTGAACTTTTTTGAGCACAGAGAGGGGATGGCTGTGGTAATTAACTGCTGCAACTCGGTTCCAGTTTAACCACTGGTCACTATTTCAGCGAGATTGTGTAAACCTCTTCCTTAATTTAGTGACCATTCTCTCTTGAGTTTCTTCAGAAATTCCAAAGAAATTCAGAGGTCAGAAATTCAGAATTTGATAGGGAAGAATTTCCCACAGCTGTTAAGTTAAAATCACAAAGTACTTGACATCCATTACGCCAGTCAACCCAACCTCACCCTTCAGGTTCTCTCAGTGCCAATTTTTATGTGGTCTCATAAAATAAGAACCTTGCTTAACATCATATTCTATGAACCAACTTTTAAGAGCTGTAGGGAACCAAGAGGGATATAAAAGTTTCTATAAAAAGTTTTTCTTAGATGAAACTATTAGATTATTTCTGGGAAAGGTAAAGAACTTAGTTTCCAATTTGTTTAAATGGGATTGAAGGAAAGGGGAATTTTTTTGACATTCATTAGGAATCTAAATATACCAAGGAGAGCTGTAAAATACATTTTATTGAAGCTCATTTAGATCGGAAACAGAGGAACATCTGTAACTACTCTGAAGGGGACTCAGGAAGAACTTTTTATGAGTAAACTGGGATTGTTGCTTTTAATTATTTGAGTGTATAGATTATTCAGTAATGTGTGTCAAGAGCTATTTAGCTACCACTTCCAGGCCACATCACTGAAATACAAGAGGATCTTTTTTCAGTTCACTTTGCCTGTGCTCTGTAACTTAAAATAGAATCTCGAAAGTAACTGAAGCAAGTGGAAGTGTGATTTGTTTGTAGCAATGACTTGCTGTGGAATTCCTCTGTGGATTTACTTTTCTGTGCATCATTTTGCAAGACCTAGTAATAGCTAGATTGTTTTGTTTTATATGGATTCCAAAGGCATAATGATTTTTTTTTTTTTCCTTAAGAACTACTCATATGTAATCTTGTTTTGGAGTTCTTCTGCGGGGCTTTCCAAAGTTAAAACGTGGCAAGCCAATCTTTCGTCTGCAAAATTTAATTCTTACAGCATTTAAACTAAAGTCCCTTTAGGTATTTTGTTTTTGAAGGAGCCAACATCAAATGATTCCAGCATTAAAACATAAAGGGATATCCTCAGTCCCTGACCTGTTACATTGCAAAGGGGTGAACAACCACTGCACATTATTAACACGTCCCTCTATGTTTGGTGAGGAAAGATGGCTAGGCCACAACTTAGATCACATCAGTCCTTACTTGATGGAGAATACATTTAATAATGACAGGTCATTGTATTTTACCCTTTTTCATCAATGTGTCAAGGCAGCATAGAGAATGACACACACAGCTTTTAACTATGTTTCAGATACAGTTTATTTTATTTCACAGGAGGCATCTTAATGAGAATCAGTCTAGAATTTCTGCTAAAGAGAAAAGCGTCAGCGTTTGCAAAAAGTGTTATTAGGATAAAAAGATTCTCATCCCAAAATATAAGAACGTTTCTCATAACTTAGATATAAATAATAAACAGGAACTAAACATATCTCAAGTCACAAGTCCACACAAGGTATTGTTAAACTAGTATTAATAATTTGTACAAACAAAGCCACTATCTTTGTATAGCTTTTTTCCACGCTATGTAACTTGAGAATAACTTGACTCTCAAGAAAATTCACTAAACTATGTCTTCCCATCCACTCTGTTTAGTGCTACAATTAGGAAAGATGAATTTTCAGAAGAACAAGCTTTAAATTGGTCACTCGGGCATGGCAGATTTTATTATGGATGCCTACGTGCTCCTCAGAAAGACACTTCTCGACTCCCTGGGAAGAAAGCATATGACTGAATTTCAGTAGTTCAGTTTTTACATTAAAATATGGCCAGTGAGGGGTTCCAATCTGTCAGGGAAAAGTGGCCATGCGGCCAGACTTATCATTTTACTTTGGGGGTCTTGTGTTTGCCAAGTGGTCAGCCAGCTGTCCAGGCTTTTAAAATGAGGAAACTGAAAAATCTGAGAGGTAAATTGCACTGGAACATTTAATATTCATTAAACGAGAAGGATTTTTAATAAAATTAAAAGATAGAGAATTGCTGTTTTGAAATTTGGAGTTTTAACAAATATTCCCTTAAATTCCATGTAAATAGTTAGGTAGGAAATCAAATATCACACAGCTGTGAGCATTGTTTCATTGTACAAAGAACATGGGCTTGAAGGCAGATGGGCCTGATTTCAAAGTTTGCTGCTGCTATTCAGTAGTTGTAGAAACTTCTCTCTGAGCCTCAGTTCTGTTGTCTGTAAAATGGGAAGAATAATAATAATACTTAACTTGAAAAAAAAGATTTGTAACCAACTTTGGTAATGGATGCTAACTAAAATTATTATGTTAATCATTTTGCAATGTATACATATATCAAAGCATTATGTTGCACACCTAAAACTAATTTGAAGTTATATGTCAATTATATCTCAATAAGAAAAGACGATGGGGGCCGGTCCAGTGGCATAGTGGATAAGTTCTCATACTCCACTTTGGCGGCCTGAGGTTCGTGGGTTCAGATCCTGGGCACCCACCTACACACTGTTCATCAAGCCATGCTGTGGTGGCACCCCACATACAAAATAAAGGAAGATCGGCACAGATGTTAGGTCAGGGCCAATCTTCCTCACCAGAAAAAAAAAAGACTATGAAAGAAAACAACAAAAAAATGTGTTTTTATATACAGTAATATATTTAAAGCACTTAGCAGATAGAAAACAATAAATTATTTATTTAAATTTACCTTAAAGAAATAGCAGTTAGAGGCTGTGATTTGAAAATAGATTGCTAACTACTTGTTAGCATATACCAAAAAGGATCATAATTTTAGAATATGTGTGAAGTATCAATGCAGAAAATTGGTAGGGAAAATTATCAAAAGCATATCTTTTCATCTGAGTAAGGAGGTTAGAAATTAAACCTTAGGAGTAATGGCTGCAAACCAAAGAGATTTTCTTGATAATAAGGTTAGATTTGTCTTGCCTACTTTCTTGGGGAAGGCTGTGGGGGAAAGCGCCAGCCAGTCACGTTTGCATGAGATAAATAATCAGTTGTGAGCTCAGTGTGTGATTCTCGTTAAAATCCAGACATTGGAACAGCTCCCGAAACGCATTGCCACCACCACCACTACCAATCTCTTTTGCATCTCATTGGCATTTGAGGACGTTAATTGACTCATTATTGCAATTCATATTCAGGAAAGGAAGTTGATTAAGGAAGGCAGATGCAGAATCTCCAGACACATTCATAGCTGTGTTGTTTGTCCCTGCAGTTTACTCGAGTTATTAGACTGTTTAGGAAGCTATAGCCAGAGGGACAGTGAACGTGTCCCACTAAGTCTCACCCTCCTAGAACAGATTTTTACTAAAAACAGTATAATTTTTGAATAATTTTATTCTACCTTAAAGTCTAAAAAACAAAGTTATTTTCTTAGCTCTCTTGTACTAATTACAGCCACTTCGTCTTAATTGCTCTTCTGGAAAATAGGTTTCTGATATCTGTATTGTATCAAGGAATATTTTTTAAAGTCAATAAAAAATACTTCTAGATTCTATTGAGTTAAAGGATATTTGAAAATCACCATCAGCAGTAAAATTTTATAAACCGTTTTTAAAGTTTTCCTATATTACAATTCTCAATTTTGATTAGGTAAGCTGTGATAAATTTATAGATCAAACATATATCATTATTCATTTGAGTGGTTGTTTCCTTTTGTTACTTTGCTTATCTTTAAACAATTGGTTTGGTTTCCATTTTTATGTCTAATATTGCATACAGGTAGTGATATATACAAACATATATGCCTGACAGATGAAGGCTCTCTATTTTTACATTTGGATTGATGAGTATTTTGAGCTGAGTACTGAGAAGTATTCTCAATAATTGATTCTCAGTAATTTGACAAACACTTCCATAAATAAAATCCTATGTAACTCTGAGGTCAGTTTAACACAAATAGTATAATTCACTTGCTGCTCTTTATACTGAATTTTCTTAATAGAATTAATTTTGAGAAAATTACTTTTTTTCTCTTCACCTTAAATGTGAAAGTATTATTCAGACCTTACTGCAAGTAGTTTTATTACCTAAAAGAAATATGAATTGATCTATAAGAAGTTCATCCAAAAAATTAATCCTACAAAAATCTTGTTTGGTATTTAGCATAGTCATCATTGCCATTTAACGACATCTTTCCTTTCCCAACTAGCTATTGCTCAGTTAGTAAATTTCATCTTCTTCACTTGATCTGTATCAATTAGACTGAAAGCAAGAATATGTGTACAGTTAATAAATTTTTTACACATATATAGATGTACATGAAATATAAATGAATGGCAAAATGTAATAGAACTCCTTTATTTCTTGCCCCAATCATTTATTTTCTCCACTAATTAATTTATTTTGACCCCACAGCAAATAAATCAAGTCTCACTTCCCTCATATAGTAGTAATTTTAAGTGTTAATAACATTTTAAAATATATTTGATACAAAATTTCAATTTAATTCAACAAAAATTTGATGAGCAATTATTATGTATGTTCCAGGTATTTAGAGGCAGAGCAGTGGTCACAGATTAATAATGCATGATCTCCACTATCCAAGAGCTTACATTCAAGTGGGAGGTTGGCATATGAATAATTCCCTATAATAATACAAAGCATGATATAGATACTTCAACTGAAGAATAAGCAAAGTTAAATGAGAACTCCAAGAAATGAATAATTCACTGACAGTTATTTTTAGAACCTAAAGGAAAACCAAAGAAAGATTTACGTCTAGACCTTAAAGGGTGTGTGTATATGATTTTGATATAAGAAAAAAGAGAGTCATTCCAGGTGGATAAAATACCATGAACAAAGGCACAGAGATAGGCATGCTCTGGGAAACAAAAGTAGTTCTGCATTCTTGAAGCACTGAGTGACTGAAAATGAACCAAGAGATGGGGCTAATGGGTAGGCAGGAGTCAGATTGAGGAGGGTTTTACAAGACACACTCAGGAGTTTGCTTTTTATTCTATAGATGACTTAGAGCTGTGAAAGTTCTAGCAGGACTAGGGTGGACATAGAGCAGTGAATGGTGACAAGAGAGGTTACTTGAGCAGACTATGTTTCAGAGAGCTAATCCTGGTAAAACAGGTTTGATACACTGTAATAGGGAAAGCTTGGAGATGAGATATTGGGGAAAGCAATTAGAAAACTATAACAAAGTCCAAAGATGTTAACTACCAGCCCCAAAGAAGAGGCAGTGGGCATAGACAGAGAGTGTGTTTGCAGGAATGGAGATGTAGAACTCTACGTAGTAGGGAACTGGATGTTAAGTGTAAGAAGAGGACGAAAAGGCAGGAAGGGACAGAATGATGATAACTGCAAGATTCTTAGCTGGACTATGGGCTTTATGATTGATAAGAGAGAGAGAACAGAGAAAGAGAGGCAATGAGAAACAGATGGGAAGAAAAAGAGGAAACCAACACAATATCTATATGAGAAAATATCCAACAGGTCATTGGAAATGTGGATCAGAAGGTCAGGGTCAGGGCTAAAAATTTAGATTAAATGTCTCTCAAATAGAAATGGGAATTGACGCTGTGGGAATAGATGGGAGCACTGGTGAAGACGGTCACACGATGAACAGAAGCTGGAGGATGAGACTGCACATACTTACGGAAACATAATGGCTGGATGGAAGGAGAGGAGTCAGCAAAGAGAATCTTCTTGCTCTCATAAAACTTTAATTTTTGAAGACCAAGAAAACATGGCAAGCTTAAAGGCAGGGTGGCATGAAAAAAGAGACTAGAGAGACATAACTACAAGGCAAAGGCAAAAAGTCTCCTTTTTTATTCAATAATTTGTTCATTTCTTCATTTATTCAACATTTACCGAGTATCTCTATGAGCCAGGCCTTGTGTTAGATCTCATAATATATATATGATGGTCCTAAAATTCCAGACTGTTCTTGGTAATCTCATGCAATCCCTTGTTGATTTTCCCTTTCTTTATATTTCCATATTAAGGATTAATACTTATTAAAGCTTTTCCCTCATCATGTAATAATAATCATTAAAATATGACTATAATAAAAATGGTACTTGATACTTCAATAATGCTTTAAATACATTTGTTCATTTAATCCTCCCAGCAATCTTATGAGTAGACAAGACAAACATTGTTATCCCCATCTTATAGATGAAGACTGAAATGACCAAACACAGTATCTTGTATGCGATAATTACTCAATAAATACTTATTTGAATGGATTCTACAAATAGGTGGTTGCTAAAACTTTCTCAAAGAGCCAGGTTGTCATTTTAAATTTAAGCATCTCCTCTCACAAAAAAAGACTCCCCTAAAACTTAGAAAGTAAAAATCAAGTGAGGTGGTAGATACCTGATGTTAAACCAACACACTCTTTCTCTTCTCCTCACTATCACTAAATACCCACTAACCATACTTGCCCTGGCGCCAGTTTAGATATTATACCCAAGCAACATCTCTTCTAGGTCTCAGAAACCTATCACTATGAGATAAAAACAAGCTCCTCCATTGTTCTTCCATTGCCTTTCAGCTTTCATTTTTTCCTGTTCCTAGAGAAAATTTGTACACCATAGGTTTTGAGCACTAGTTCCTTCCAACAAATTTCACAGTATTCTCTTCCAGATCTGTCAAGTTGAAAATCCCACAAGGATACTTTCTGAAACACAGGATTTGCTAGAATTGTCCAAGAGCCTCATATTAAGATAAACACCTGACGGCAACCCTGTCTAAAGGGCCCACATTGTATTTCCAAAGCAAATCTAAAGAACAATTATGTCAATGATGATAGCTCTAATCAATTGGTAAGGGCTTCATGAAACACTGGATTAAGAAGCATTCGGTGAGAAAAAGCACCACGAATGATTGTCAGTGTCTGTCACGGACACAGGGGAGGAGGGGGTAACACATGTGCTGAGTATCTTACCATCTTGTTCTAATGGCAACTTGAAACAGACTATGCTGGGATCACATTATGAGATTTCCAGAGTGAGCACTGTGATGTTCAGCTCTCTTTAAAAGAAGGTCAGGCCTAGGGGTAAAGTGCCCCCTTCATGGGGAATGTAACCTTTTGCTAAGAAATCTGGCATGCAGTGCTGAAGATAGCAGTTGATGCTTTAATCAAACACAGAAGTAGACAACTGTTTTAGTCAGTTCCTAACCGCGTGTTTGCAAATACTTTTAACCTAAGTCTCAGTGTTTTCTGCATTAACCAGCTGACATTTACTGCAAAGGGAAATGATGGGAAATTTAATTCAAATGAAAACTAAGCAATTGTTTTGAATTTGCAAAAGGAATTTCTCTCTAGGGGGCCTATGGAGCTAATGGGAATGGGTGTTAGAAATATAAATCCCCATGCATCAACATAACAGAAATAACTAAACATGACTGATTGTAATAATAGAGAGAACTTTCTAGAGGGCTTCATGCACATGGACACATCCAAATATTATTTTGCTTGTTAAGTTTTCCTAGCAGTGAACATCTCTGTAGCCTGCTTTATTTTAAAATGGATTGCTGTCCCAGACACTAGATCATTCCCTCCAGAGCCAGAGTTGCCTCCAATGTAGGTGACTTACTCAAGGTCACTGAACATGAGGGGCAGAGTAGAGGATATTTCAAAGGCTTTTGAGTTCCAGACTGCTGCTTACCCACTGACCCTCACAGAAGAAAACGTACAAAATCTGCAGGTCTATTTATCTACATATTTTCTTTGGCTGAAATTGTGCATTTATAAAGTGATACCTGCACTCATGTCATGATCCCTTCACATCAAAGCACTTAAGAAGAATTTTATTCAACCCCAGGCACTTTATGTTTTGAATTATTTTGGGATTATACAACTTGACATAGAAAGACGTGTACAGTCGTTAGAGCAGAATGCAGCAAGAAAATAGTTTGAAAGTGAGAACAACACTAAAAGATATCAGGTATTCTACATGTTTGGATGAAAGTGAGTGAAGAAAACTGTCCGTATTGTCCTAAAAAAAATTTACACTTCCATCTTTTATCAGAAATTATGTACGACTGTTCCATCTAATATTTCAGATCTATTTGCTTTCCAGAATACTTATCCTGACTCCTTTATCTCCTGCACCATAAACAGCATATCCACAACCAGTTTACTTGCAACAATCAGAGTCCGACCAGGAAAATAGAAGCCATTGTAGATCTCTCAAATGAAGAAATTTAATTCAGGGTTACACGGGTTATGGAAGAGCCAAAAGTCAAACAAGAGATGGTGAGACAAACCGAAGACCAGTAACAGCAGAAAGTACCACCCCTAGAGCTAGATGAACAAAGGAAGAAGGTGGTGTTTCCAGAACCCAGAACCCAGGGCCATCCGGCAGGAACTAGAAACATGTGAAGAGTTCCACAGTGGGAGCTGAAACCACAGAAAGCACTATCCAGTAGAAGCTGGCACCATGGACATGGCCAGCCACTTCTGGAAATGCCACAGGAGTTGGGGTCAAGGGGATGCTTTGACTTCCCTTTCTCACTCTCTACTCTTCTATCAGGGTCTTGCTTTGCAAGAGCACAAGAGAGTCTGGAAAATATAATTTCCCAAAATGCAGAGCAGGGAAAGGGAGAAGATGAATCTGAAAGCAAATGAGCAGTTGATCAGCTGATTAGCTCACTTATTAAAGTGAGCCCAACAAAAAATTCTGTATTTTAAAAAAATCTTTTTAACTTCCTTCCCATAAAGAGAAATTGGTCTCTTAATTTTTATGTTTTGATCTCTTCCTAGCCCAAGTACATTGGCAAGACTCTACTTATTTATGAGTAGAAGTTAGACCTGACCATTTGTGGGGAGGAGGAATCCAGTGACATTGGAAGCAAGGGTAAGGGGTAACACAAGTTTAGTAGAACAAATGTTTTTACCCTTAACAAGCAGTTCCCCTTCCTGGATCCTGGCCTCTCAGCAACCATCTAACTATTTTCATTATTAATAGGCCCTCTTCTTTTGTTTTGTGTAGAGACCCTTTTGAGAATATGATGGCTTCTTTCTGTATGCACATGCAAAAAAATCTTGAATATTGTTTCAAGGGATCTCCCTCCTTGCCCAAAGCCTGATGATGTATTTCTAGGGGGAAAAACCTTTGCTCTATTCATACTAAGTTCTGTTTTTCTCTTTGCTAAACTCCTTTATAACTTTTCTGAAGATCATAAAATGTCTCCACGCAAGAGTTAATGTGACTGGACTTCAAATACAAGGTTCTGGAACACAGAGAAATTGTATACTCAATGCTGTGTTCATGTGTATTTTTCTTAAGGGAATGTTCAAAATCCCAAAAATATTTAGAGACAAGGTCCTAGATACACCTTGAGGGATATAAAATGCATATGTGTGATACACAAGACCATTTTAGGTTCATCAAGTACACACATGAATAGTAGGAATATGCTAAAGGTAGGAAAAAAATCTTACAAGAATCAATCTACAATTTCCCTTTTACCTGGCTCTTTTGAAAGTACCACACTAGTTCTTCAGGAGTAGAAATTATACACCTCCTGGTTTCTATACTGAATTATGTAGCGGTTTTTACATGCTAAAAGTGAAACTTCCAGATACAACTTCTTTTTCTACAAAGAAACACATAATGAGTAGTCTATACCCTTCTTTTTCTGAGTTATGATTGTATGTACTAAATTTTGTAAATAAAAACAACATTCTAAACCACAATTTTGATCTCTACCACTAAAGATTCATCATAAGGTCATAGAACGTCGGGTCCAGAAGGAAACTTAGAGCTTCTCTATTCCAACCATTTATTTTATAGAGTGGGAAACTGAGACCTCAAAATACAATATGACTTCCCTACTACTGGCCACTTCCATCCATCACATTCTCAGTTTCTGGTATCTGTACTTTAAAGGTGCTAGGCTATCATTTGACCTATTAGGCTGAATTTATAATTGATGAGGATTTTCAATTTTCTTTTTTAATATATTTAATTTTTTCTTTTTATTTTTTTACTAAGGTAACATTGGTTTATAACATTATATATATTTCAGATGTACATCATTATATTTTGACTTCTGTATAGACTATATCATGTTCACCACCAAAAGTCTAGTTGCCATCTGTCACTGTAAACATGTGTACCTTTACCTCCTTTGCCCATTCCCCTTTGGTAACCACCAGTCTGTTCTCTGTAGCTATGTGTTTGTTGTTGTTGTTTTATCTTCCACATATGAGTGAAATGGTACAATATATGGCTTTCTCTGTCTGACTTATTTTGCTTAGCATAATATCCTCAAGATCCATCCGTGTGGTCACAAATGGCAAGATTTCATCTTTTTTTTTATGTCTGAGTAGTGTTCCATTGTATATATATACATCACATCTTCTTTAGTCATTCATCTATCGATGGGCACTTAGGTTGTTTCCAAGTCTTGGCTATTGTGAATAATGCTGCAATTGAACTTTTTGGTTGAAGATAGCAATTGAGGAAGTCCATAAAAAATGAGAATAAATATTCATCAGTTCATTGTCCATTTTCTTTCTGTACCAGCAAATGGTAAAGACTGACAGCTCTTGGAAAAGACTGCTTGGTTTCAAACTGCATTACGAGGGTCAAATATGACCAAAGATGGACTGTTGATAGCTGTCTAGCTTCTTTAGACCTCATTTTCTTTATCTGTAAAATTAGTACAATCAGAGTACCTACTTCTTGGGGTTGTTGTGAGAAATAAATGAGCAGTATTGCATGGAAAAGACCAATAACTGGCACATAATAAATTCTATTAATAAATGCTAGCTACTGTTAGTATTAGGTGCTTTGGAGTCTGAGTATACTGGATGCTCATACCTTCCAGAAACAAAACTGGAAAACATTACCCTAATCATAAGCTCTTGGAGACACTAAACTTTGCATCTGCTAAAATTTACAGCTGAATAATACTGGACAGAAAGAAATTTCCATTTTAGAAATTGTTAAATTGAGTTATGAGACAAGAGCCAAGTGATACCAAAGGATTTATTCTTTATCAATGAAGAGTTCATAATAAGTTTAAAATGGGGTGCTAGAAGCACAATCTTGAAGCAGGAATACACAAAAAAGCAAACAAATAAATTCTTTAAGGCTTATAGACAAAAGCCCAAACAAAGCCTGTCTAGACTAGAAGCTTATAAGCTATCCCTTTACAGAAGACTGTGGAGTAACTGAGGTAGTTGGAGGTGCTATGATGGGGAGGAAAATCCTATTTTGCTTCTTTTGAAGCAGAGATCTTGCCCAGATCTATTTTTTTCCCTTGTATGATAGAGTTTTGCTTGTTATATTCAGCTTGGCAGAATGTGGTCACAAAGATGCCTATGGCTTCTTCTAGTCTGCCTCTCCCTGCAGAGTTCTTAAAGCCTTAAATCACAAAGAGGGAAACTGTTGAAATTGTTTCTCTCAGTCTTGAGATTTTTATATATATTACTTTTGCTTTGGCAAAATGCATTTATTCAAGCGCAGTCTTGTCTGCACTCTAGAAAATGTGATACCATTTTGCACTGAATTTTTAAATGCAAAAAAAAAAAAAATTGGCCTATTAACAAATATAACTTCTTGTGATTTTATTCCAATCATCTTGGAGAATTGTTATACTGTAAACCCAGAAAATTAACATTGCCAGATAAACAGTCTGATTATATCTGGCATGATCAAGTTTTCGCAGTGAGAAAATATACAGTTTCCTAAGGCCTCTGACAGAAAGCCACTCTCAGACCTTTTCAAATGTCTTCAGAAGTTATTACTTGAGATTAACTATGGCATGAACAAAAAGGTTTGAAGTCATGTACATAGTTAGCCTGTGGCTCTGAGTTAGCAAGTTCTCTCTTAAATGATCAGTATTTGAGTTCTGGGTGCTAATGAGGAAAGGTTAGCCAGAGGGAATGTGGGTGAGGGGAGCCAAAGACTAAATCATTGTCCATGGGGGGAAATAAGCATGAAAATAAAATCTCAATAATTTTTAGAAGTCAAGTTATGTTTTAATCAATGCCTCTAGAATAAGCTGAAGAAGTCCCACTGACATTCCCAGCAGTAAGAGTAGAAGTCTGGTTTCACATTTGCATGATTTTGAAGGTCAAATGCCTGCTATCCAAGTCTTTCTGATCCATATGGACTAGAAATGCCACAATATGCAATCATCATGAAGGCAGATTGTCTCCTGTAAATCTGTCCTTTCTGTAACACATTCAAAATGTACCGTATTGGCTGGATTATAAATCCTTTCAGGAAATGCATGCACATTTGTAGAAGCAGCTTCACGTTGATGAATGATGGCATTGGTGTTCAAAGAACCCTTAAAATAATTTATCATATGTATAAATCTGGTTTTCCACGTGTCTGGATTTCCTGTGACCAGGTACACCTATAATTCAAAATCCTGTTCCAAAAATGAGCAAAACCATCTTCGGGCTGCTCCCATGTTTTCTGTAGATATGGTACCTGTGGATTTTGTATTGTTCTGGGTCCCAACTTTATTTGCTAAGTAGAAATTTACTTAAATGAACACTTAAAGTTTGAGAATGCATTTATCAAAGGATTCTTCTCTATATGTTTTATTTCTGTTAAATAATCGATGTCTCTAGTATGTTTAAAATATTAATAATTCTATAATTATTTAAATATATACAGTATTTTCGGAAACACAACCATTGTATAAAAGAAAGACTAATGAATTTGATGGGGATTCCAAAGCATTCCATTGTGTTGTAGAAAACTAATAACTTTTACGTACTTATCTTTGTGGATCTTCTAGAATATATTAAACATTATTGAACTCAACAACTTCCGCTGTTCTCTAAGCAACTTAGCTCACTTTATTTACAAAAAATAAAATATCATTCCTTCCCTATTAGAAATCATGTACCTTTTATAGTATTGATGAAAGTAACATTTTCCATGCTCATAAATAGATAAATTAGATCCATTCCATGGACACTCAGCAACTACAGTTCACAAAACAAAAAAACAACGGCAAGTTCTAATTTCAATTGCTTGAAAATATTATAGGACATCAGAATTAAAAGGGGTTGCTTTCTACATAAATATACTTATTTAAAAAACAGAGAAACTGAAGTCCAACTTGAAGCGACCAAATAAGATCAAATGATGTGTTTGTGGCTGCCTTGGAGCCAGGACTAGAACTTGAGTTGGTTCTCAAATTAGTGTGTATGTGTTTCCTACTGTATCGCAATGCCTCTCAGTCTAGTAAAAAAACAATATTTTACAACAAAAACCAATTGTATTTCCATACACTAACCATAAACTATCTGAAAAAGAAATAAAGAAAGTGATCCCATTTACAATGGCATCAAAAGCAATAAAACACTTAGAAATAAGTTTAACCAAGGAAGTGAAAGATCTATACACCAAAACTGTAAGACATTGATGAAAGAAATTGAAAAAGACACAAATAAATGGGAAGATGTTCTGTGTTCATGGATTGGAAGAGTTAATACTGTTAAAATGTCCATACAACTCAAAGCCATGTACAGATTCAATGGAATCTTTCTCAAAATTCCAATGGCATTTTTCAACAGAATAGAAAAAATACTCCTAAAAGTCATTTATCCACAAAAGACCCTGAATAGCCAAAGCAATCTTGAGAAAGAACAAAGCTGAAGACATCACATTTCCTGATTTCAAGCTATATTACAAAGCTATAAAAATCAAAACAGTATGGTACTGGCAGAAAAACAGACACATAGAACAATGGAACAGAATAGAGAGTCCAGAAATAAACCTACACATATCTGACCAACTAATATTTGACAAGGAAGCCAAGAATACTCAATGGAGAAAGGATAGTTTCCTCAATAATTGGCTTTGGGAAAACTGGATATCCACATGCAGAAGAATGAAATTGGACCGCTATCTTACACCACTCACAAAAATTAATTCAAAATGGATTAAGACCTAAACATTAAACTCCTAGAAGAAAACATAAGGGGAAAGCTCCTTAACACCAGTCTTGGCAATATTTTTTTTGGATATGACACCAAAAGGACAAGAAACAAAAGCAAAAATAAACAAGTGGGACTACATCAAACTGAAAAGCTTCTGCACAGCAAAGGAAACCATCAACAAAATGAAAAGACAATCTACAGAATGGGAAAAAATATTTGCAAACCATATATCTGATAAGAGGTATCCAAAATATATAAGGACTCATACAAGTCAATAGCAAAAAACAAACAATCTGATTAAAAAATGGGCAGGGGATTTGAATACACATTTTTCCAAAGAAGACATACAAATGACCAATATGTACATGAACAAATGCTCAATATCACTAATGATCAGGGAAGTGCAAACCAAAACCACAGTGAGTATTCAATTCACACCTGTTAGAATTGCTATTATCCAGAAGACAAGAAATAACGAATACTGGGGAGGGTGTGGAGAAAAGGAAATCCTGGTGCGCTGTTGATGGGAATATAAATTGGTGCAGACACTATGGAAAACAGTATGGAGGTTCCTCAAGAAATTGAAAATAGAACTACTATATGATCCAGCAATTCTGCTTCTGAGTATATATCTGAAGGAGATGAAATAGCTATCTGAAAGAGATATCTGCAATCCCATTGTCATTGCAGAATTATTCACAATAATCAAGACATGGAAATAACCTAAGTATCTGTTGACAAATGAATGGATACAGAAAATGTGGTATATACATACACACAATGGAATATTATTCAGCCATGAGAAAGAAGAAAATTCTGCCATTTGTGATAACATGGATGGACCTTGAGGTCATACACTGAGTGAAAAAAGAGAGACAGAGAAAGACAAATAACGTATGATGTCACTTATATGTGGAATCTAAAAACATTGAACTCATAGGGACAGAGTAGAATTGTGGTTGCCAGAGGCTGAGGAGTGGGGGAAATGGGGAGATGTTGGTCAAAGGGTACAAACTTCCAGTAATAAGACAACTAAGTTCCAGGGATTTAATGTACAGAATGGTGACTATTGTTAACAACATTGTATTGTATACTTGAATGTTGTCATGAGAGTAGAACTTTAATATTCCCATCGCCGCCACCATACACCACAATAACAACAACATAGTAATTATGACAGGTGAAGATGTGTTAACTAATCTTATTGTGGTAAACATTTCACAACATATACGTGTACAAAATCATCACATTGTACACCTTAAACTTATACAATGTTGTGTGGGGTTTACCTCAATAAAGCTGGGAAAAGAAAAGAGTAAGTGAGAAGCTAAATAGATGTTTCACAAGTTGTTTTTTGCTTGTTTGTTTGTTTTGCCCAACTGATGTCTTGTTTTGCACTCTAATTGGTTAACTTATGGCACTTCCCAGAAAGTAAGATATCATTCATTCATTTATTCATTCATTCCACAAACATTTCCTGAGAACTGGATATATGACAGGCACTCTGGTGGGTGATACGAGAATTGACAATCTAGGAATATAACCCAGTGTACAGCAACAAACACAGATGAACAAAGAGCTTTCTAATATGATCCTTAAATTTGTTTCTCCCAGTAATCTTAAAATAAGATGCAAATTCTGGAGCCACACTACCTGGTCTTGATCTCAACTCCACCACTTTCTAGCTGCTGGCTCTTAAAAAAATTGCTAAATCGCTCTGCCTCAGTTTCTAAAGAGGTACAATTTTAACACTTTCCTTAGAGAGTTTCTGTGATGATTAATTAATCAGGTTAATAAATTGACATAATGAGAAGACTGTAGAATCATGCATAACACATAAGAAGTGTTCAATAAACATTGGATATAATAACTGTTATTATTATTACTTTTATTACCATCAATAAAGAAAATCCTCTCCACAGATAGCCTTGGGGACAACTATGATCTAAACTCCATTTCATATTATTTTAATCCCTTCCAATTCTCCTCCCTCCCCTTTAATTTTGACAGAATATTTCATTTTAAGACACATTTTTACGGCTGCTTCTGCAGTCAGAACTTGGAGCAGTTTGGGGATGAAATCAGGGCAGTTGGAGAGGACGCACTCTAACTAGTTCCACTGCGCAGAGCCCAACAGTTTGCTTTCTGTTTTTAAAGAAGCGTCTCGTTTAGCCATACTTGTGGCGGCACATGTGATTGAAAAGAGGCATATGGAGACCAGCATGCAAGCTTAACAAACACTTCAGAGTGGCTTAAAAACGATGCTGATCAGTATGGGAAACCATTTTTAATCTTAAAAAAAAAAAACACACTCCTCAAATCTAAGGTGACTTTTAAAGAAGTGTAATCATTGTCGATAACATCTAACACTGGTTTATTTCCCTCTGCCCTGGCAAATGTTGGAAATGAAATTGAATCACATAAAAAGGAAGAAATGAGAACACCCATGACCTGCAGTTTTGTGGAGCAGAAAAGAACTCGTAATGGAGGTAAACCAGGACATGGGTCCCATAGTCAGAGTCACAGTGTAGACTCTCTCCGGCAGGACAAAGAGAAGCGACACGGGCTCACAACACTCCTCCCTCTGCAAGAAGGCACTGAGCATTACCTGAAAACAAGGAAGGCATCAGATGAACAGACCTTTATAACAGAATGTGCATCTGCCAAGACAAAAATACACGACAAGCTTCTGGTGCTGGCACGCTGACAGTATGAGCAAGCTGTCTTAGTAGTGATTTTGCAAATCATTTGAGTTTAAATCCTATATAGGCCGTAGGGCCCCTGGAGCATCACTTTCTATATTTGGTCTCCTCATTTAGCTATGTTTGGAATAAATAGGCTATGGGTAAAAATCATGCCCTTTAAGAGTTTTGCATACACAGACTAGTTCTGCATATATTATAGGTGAACGGAGTGATTGATGCAAGTCTATGCATGCGCGCACACTCGCGTGCACACACACACACACACACACACACTGAGGCTTTCTAAATGTATTTTTAAATTGTTTTCCTGTGTGACTTTTTCTCTTTCTTTTTTTAAGTTCAGCTCTCTGGCATTTAGTAACCCACAAGCTGCTGTTTCTTTTTCCAAATAAGTTCAGCTTGATGGAGGGGCCAAGAAAAATGAGCCCAACTGATGATTGCAATCTCGAAAGAAAATATGCTTTTTATCAGAGACCACATGTTGCCAACGGCAATTAAAGTAAAACTGGGAGATTTTATCAGATACCAACCTGGAGAGGAGAAATGACGAGCCAAGTATAAGAAAGGAAAAGTAAGCTTCAGGTAGAATTGCCGGAGTGTCCTTTTAAGATGAAATGTAAAACCTTAAGGTAGAAAGTGTAACATACGTTGCAGACTGAGCAATTTGTTAACCATCTAGATAAGAAATTATACGAAGGCAATGTCATGGACTTTGATTTAAGCCAATCTAGAAGAAATCTTGGCTCTGCCACGGACTGCCTGAATCACCTTCACATCTCTGAGCCTTAGTCTCTGCATTTATAGATCAAGAATCACAAAATCCTGTTTGGATTTAAAAACAATGATAATGTGGCTTAAAGCATCAGTTTCATATTATTGCTTGATAAATGTTGAAAGAGAGAGAGTAATTAATTGATTAATTTGTGGACAAATGTTTCAATAAGGAGATCATGTTTCTTTTCTAAAGTGTTACGGGCAAACATTTAGACACATTCATCTTGCAAACATATTAAGTATTATGTGCAGTATTTTAGTGTCTTTCAAAGGTTGACAAGGAGTATTGTAATGATGTGACATGTTCTTAGAGTTTTATTTCTGACATCAATTAATAACATTCATGAGATCATCTGATTGCACTCCATCAAAAAGAACCACTTTTTCTGGTAGCTTGGGAGGTGCAAGAAGTCAAGGGTAAAAGGTTCACTTTGAGGTTTCTCTGCCTTAGTTTCCATAATCCCTAAAATGTTTATGCCAACCTTGAAATATTATTTTAAGGCCAATGAGAGGGACCACGCACAATCGCTTGAACCCAGAATATAGCAGAAGTTAGTTTCTTTTCTTTCTGGTGAGTTGAGTAGCTTTTATATTTTTAAGAACTAGTAGGAATTTGTTGGATAAATGGACTGCGTCTTTAATCCTGAAAAATGGGGACAAGGGCTGAAATTCTCAGACAGAGACCTGAAAATGTTTTTGTGCTTTCCAAAGTGTTGAACTTGAGAGGTTTCTTAGAACTTGGTTAAATGATTATTTAAAAAGTTATACCATGTAGGATGTAGTAATTATGACACCAAAACCAAATATTGAATATATATTTTATGTTAAAACATGTTCTTTATGTAAACCTACCACTCCTGACTTTTATACCTTTTGAAGCTTATAGTGAATAGAAGAAGATAATTGTGCTATAACCACCTGTCATTTATTGGAATATTGCATTCCACTAAACCTAAAGTTTTGGAAAATTTTCATTTCTTTCTAGAAAGATTACTGTACATATTCGTGTAAAGTAAGAGACCACAATCTCTTATTCAAACAAATTTTTACTTATTCTCCGTTGGTAGATTTTTTAAGTCCAGTTAAGGACTTTGGAGTGTTGGAGAGCAGATAACCAGGTCATAAATGTACTATCCTGACGAAGCCTGAGGCAGTCCTAAGGTCATCGAAGAAAATGGGTTTGTACTAATGTGTCATTTCAACTCCTCATATTCGGACCCAATCACAATAATCACGTGCATTTTGTCAACTTCCCTGGATATTCCGCTCGCCCACCTCTGAGAATGAATATAGAGTTATATGCTGAAAAAAGTAAATATAAGGCAACTGGACTACAACTTTTGTTGAAAAGAACATCAGTTGCTTGGCTGAGAAGTTCTGTATTTTCTTATTATATCGATCCTTCAGAGAGCTTTATTCCGCTTCCCACATAGTTACAGCTTTCTGAAATTACAAGAAGACATTCTCAGGAAGACAACATAAATTTCATTCATACCATTCATCTGAATTAGTCATGAAGAGAAACAGTATTTGATTTCTATAAATGTGGACTCAAGTCGGGTACACGCAAAGACAAGATAAGAATACCCACTTTTCAAGCAATCTGGACATTGCTGTTATTAGCTGCCAAAGGGTTTATCGGAACAGAATGTGATTTGTTTTCACCGGGTGCATATATATGTGGATCTCTCTATCAGTCTATTAGTGTTCATTTTTATTGTTACCCCGTGTTGGTGGACTTTGCTAAAAATAATGAAAGCACATTGTTAACATAATAATTTATTACAGAAAATCAAAAAGCAACCTAAATATTCAATAAGGTTAAAATGATTATGAAACATTGTATAATATTGTTAATATCCATGTAATTAATGTTTTTTAAATGTGACATAAGTACTTTTAAAAAAACTCTTAGGCTGCATCTCTTACCTATTAAATGAAAGTTTTCGGGAAAAGAACTAGATAGCTTGCATTTTTGAGAAATAGATAAGTAACTTGGGAGAATGTTGTACTAGAATGTAAGTTTAATGTGAGAGTAAGGAATGTTATTGTTTTGCTTGCTACTATAATGCTCTGTACATCGTAAGCATTCAATAAAGTTATGCTGACAAACGAATTTATTATCTTACATATAAAAGTATGTTATTTTCAATAATGATTGTAGAAAGTATATAACACCAAAAGATGCTCTTTATATAATATCTAATGAAAATAGAGAATAAACATTGTATGCATTCTAAGGTTACAAATATTTAAAAAGGCATTTTAAATAGAAAAAAATGGCACCAAAAGCATCATTTATATAAGAAAAAAATAATAAATGGAATTTCACCAAAATTAAAATCTTTGATTGCAAAAGACACTGTCAAGGGAATGAAATGACAGGAGAGAAAATATGTGCAAATCAAATCCAATAAAGTCCAACAAAGGACTTTATCAAGAATGTGAAAAGAACTCTCAAAACTCAACTGTAAGAAAACAAACACAATTTAAAAATAGGCAGAGAGAGAAGGTCAAATACCATATGATTTCCCTCATTAAGTAGTATTTAATAACAACAACAAACAAACACATAGAGACAGAGATTGGATTGGTGGTTACCAGAGGGGAAGGGGGAGGGAGGAGGGCGACAGGGATAATTTGGCACGTGTGTGGTGATGGGTTGTAATTAGTATTTGGGTGGTGAACATGATGTAATCTATGCAGAAATAGAAGTGTAATGATGTACACCTGAAATTTATACAATGTTATAAACCAATGTTACTGCAATAAACAAAAAATTAAAAAAATAATAAATGTATCAAAGAAAAACTAAATAAATAAAAATAGGCAAAAGATTTGAATAGATGTTTGACCAAAGAAGATATCTGAGTGGCAAATAAGCATAAGAAAAAACACTCAACATCATTAGTCATTAAGGAAGTGCATATTAAATCCACTGTAAAATACTACTACACATATATTAAAATAGCTAAAAAGAAAAGTTGACAATATCAATTGCTGATGAGGATTCGAAGTAATTAGAACTCACATACATCTCTAGTGGAGCTGCAAAATGTTAAAGTCTCTTTAAAACAGTTTTGCAGTTTCTTATAAAGTTAAACATACACTTACCACATGGCCCAACAATCCCACTTCTAGAAATGAAAATGTATATTCACACAAAAATCTGTACATGCATGTTTATAGCAACTTTATTTATAATCTCTAAAAACTGGAAACAATGCAAATGTACTTAAACTGGAGAATGGTAAACTGTGGTTATAGCCATACAATGAAATACGCAGCAATATCAAAAAAAAAAAAAAGAATTATTGATCCATGCAACCACATCGATGAATCTCAAATATATTATGCTAAGTAAAAGAGGCTAGGTACAAATACTACAACCCCAATGATTCTATTCATATGACATTCTGGAAAAGGCAAAACTGTAAGGACAGATAATAGACCAGTAGTTACAAAGGACAAGGGTGAGAGGAGGATTTGACTCCATAAGGGCAGCAGAAGGGTATTTTTTTAGGTAATGGAACCATTCTGTATCTTGATTGTGGTGATGATTACATGACCCTATGCATTTGTCAAAACGCAGAGCTATACTTAAAAACATAGTGAATTTTATTGTATGTACACTAAAAAAAAATAAATTTGAAGAAACGGAAGGAACTCCAAAATGAAAGACAGTCATTGTGATATGGTGGTGAATTTCTTTTTTTTCCTTCACTTTCTAAAGTTTTCTGTGATGTGGTTGAAACATTTATTTAAGTAATAATTTATCTTTATACCTAAATTAAAAGATTATACAATAATGCTGTGTTTGATTAGCAGAGTCACACGTCATTTGGTCTTGCTCATAAATTAGCATTGCCTTTGCTTTTGCAGACTTAAGTTATTTGTAAGTGGGTCTATACGGCTGCAAACCAACTGATTAAAAAAATAGTCAACCAATCAGATATTTTCTCTATATGACACCTATTCGTTTGTTATATTTAATAAAAATATAACCTTTCTCTATACACTCCTTCTTTGACTCAAGCGTTTTGCCTCTCCCTCTTGTTTTCCCCCTCACATCCACACCCATGCATATACATATATGTAAATATTGCCAAGCACACTGAGACAGATTTCCAACCTGAAAAATTCCTGCACCTTGTTCAAAATATAGCTTCGACATTATCTTTCCTGGAATGCCTCTTTGATTCCTCTGCCCGACCTTCCCTCCAAGGATGTGCCCAAAAGGTCCCTTCTCTCTGCCTGCACGGCAGAGTTCACATTGAATTTACCAGATTGTGTTAAAACACTCTTTCCAGGTGACTTCACTCACCAACTAGATTATAAGATTCTTACAGCATACATACAGTCTGAAATATTTTTATACGTCCAATAATTAGACAAAAGCCTAGAACATAGTAGCTACTTGATACATTTTCATTGTCCCAGGGTGAACTGAGTAAACCTATTGTTTGGAGGATATCCTACTCATATTTTTAGTCTTATAGCCATTCTTTTTTTTTTTTTGAGAAAATCTTTTTTAAAGAAAAAAAAGGGCCAGGCCTGGTGGCCTACTGTTTAAGTTCAGCATGCTCCACTTCTGTGGCTAGGGTTCGGTTCCCAGGCATGTACCTACACTGCTCTGTTAGTGGCCATGCTGTCACCAACTAGGTGCCCTGAGGAACTCAAGGGTGGGTTTGGAAGCATTTAATTGTTTTTCCAAATTGTTTTTCTTCCCTTTTGTTATGTTAAAGAGATGCAACCACCAACCACCCTAAACCAGACCAAACCTTACCACAAGAGCTATGCCCATGACCTTTGCCTTATTTTTAATACTAAGATCTCTTCAGGAGGAGCTTAGGCCTTATCACAGTAACCTGCAGTGTATGTGGAAGCATGTCTTCCTACTGAGCCTGTGCAAGTGAAGACCCACCTCTCCCTTTTGAATATTCATTCCCCATCCGAAATAAAAGGTCCTTGCTTCCCTTGGTTTGGGGACACAACGACTTTGGAAATGATTCCACATGGTCTCCTATTTGCTGCAAATACACTTTGTGAGACAACTTCCACTGGTGGAGAGTCTTATTTAACTTGCCAGGAAGTGAACCCACTTGGTTCAGTAACAATGCTGTGGTGGCAGCCCACATCCTAAAAAATAGAGGAAGATTGGCACGGGTGTTAGCTCAGCTCAAATCTTCCTCAGCAAAAAAAAAAAGAAAAAGAAAAAAAATCCCTGATCACTATATATTGAGGTGGTTGATATATGTCTTGCTTGAGTTGGATAGATTCTTAGAGCCATACACCTTGCTGGAGTCATTCATTGAGTACTTAGTATGGACAACACTCTGACAGCTCAAGGAAGGTACGTTATAATAAGCCTTTCAACAATGCTAACAATATGACTGCTTTCTAAGACTTTGTCAGTTACCTTATTTTATTATTTCTTGAGAAGAAACTGTTAAGAAACCAGATAAAGCAGGTTCCAATTTCATAGAAATTAAAAAGTTACATACTACACAGAGACTTTGTAGACATCATATTATGTTACTTTATAAGTAATATAATAAATCTTCCGGCCTACCAAAGAACACAAGATCATAAATTCATAGAATGAAAATGGATATGAGAAATACCATCTCACTCCATTATTTTATTTGTAAATTAAACCTTACACACACTTTATCCAGCTAGTTAGTAGCAGAACCATAATCAAAACTTAAAGTCACTGAAACATACATAGTTTAGTAATTCTTTTAAATTTAAAAGATCGAACAATGAGGAAAAATAAGGATGCAAAATATACAATATGAATTACTCGCATTTTTTTCTACAAAGAATAAAACCTTAATATGTTTTTGATTTCTAATGCTTGAGTCCAATATCAAAGTTAGAATAACAAAGTTGGCTTTCTTATTTCATTTACCAATAACATTTTCAAAAGTACTAAAGGTGAAAAGTTCGAAGAAGGATAAGGTGATTTCCAAGACATAAATTCCATAATACAAGGATTCTTAATCAGAGAAACGAGTTCAATCCTATTCAAAAGTGTAAGGAAAAATCTAATATTTTACTAAGCCCCCATGGCAGACAAAGAGAAGCTGAAATTGCTAGAATTATCAGCGTCTGAAATATCAGAAAGACGAAATCTTTATATGTAAGTTGGAAAAAAATGGCCAATTTCTATCCTTGTGCCTTGCTATTCTGTGCCACCAGTTGTCAACAAGGATGACTTACAGGCCTGTTAGCAGTGCATGCTTTCAGAGACAGGTGGCTAAGGAACCACAGCACGAACAAGCTCTACTCCCTGCTCATCTTATCGAAACATCCACTCAGTGTGACACTTGCATTTGACCCATAAGCAAAGAGTTTCACCTGATCCAGGGTGACCCCATTAAAAATAAATACCTGTCTCTTCCATCCCAAGCTTTCTTGGTTTAACCACACACCAACCATTAAAGGTATTACAGAGGGACTCAATCACTTGTCTAAAGGGGATAATGAATTGCAAAGTGCTGTGGGGGTAGAGGTAGCATCTCCATGAATAACAAGAGACACATCAGGCTCAGTTCAAAAGAGTAGATGTGACAAAGCCAGTCCCTACTGACCATCAGTTACCCCTAACAAAAATAGCAACCACGCTTTACAGAGAGACATTCTGCCTCTAGCTAGGTTTTCAGCCTCAGCCCTAGTGTATGTCTCCCAGCCTCACTGCCATTGGGTCTTACGCCCATTAGAACTTCTGCAGAGACAATGAATGTCCAAGCCTAAGCAGTTCATATCATTTGACTAAAAAATTCAAACATTTCTGTCACTGTCTCTTTGTGCAAGAAATACTCCTGTGTTTTCTTTTCTTTTTTTTCAATATAGAAATTGGATTAAACAGCATGCTTTGCAAACAACAGATAGGAATGCTAATTAAAGGACAGACTTCACAGCCACATAAAAAGCAGCTCTGCACAAAAGTCTTCACATTCCATATCAAATATTTTGTTAGCAACTTGGTCAGACACAGCTTGCGTGAACTCTGTTCACTAAAGATACAACGTTAGCACAGTCTTTGCAAAGAAAGGTGAAGTCACAAATTTAAGCAATATCTTACATTTCTATTATGATTGGTAATATTTGATTGGTATGGGTGAAAGCTAATGTCTTGATTACAGATGCCAGCAAAGAAAGTGTTAGAGAAGCCTGGGTTTGTTCTGAGAAAGGCAAAAATATAACGTCAAAATGTGATCTGACTGCTGAAATCTTAGTATACTTATTATCATGGCTCAGTGGAACAAAAGGTTTAATCATGAGAATATCTTAATTTTAAAATCACAAACACAATAGAAGCATACATATAGCATAATTCTTACTTTTAGTATTTTTTCTCTAATTTGGGCATCATTATTCATTCAGCAAGCTGATATTGAGCGTACCAAGTCCTGTGCTTTGAGTTAAGGATACAAAGGTGAATAAGTTGTGGTCTCTAATCGCAAAATATAGCACTCTAGGGAGGATGAATGATGCTTGAACAGATGGTTACAAAGGATGATAACAAAAGCAGCAACAGTTAAAAGCAGAGATTATCCTGAGTATCTTCCTTAGTCTAAGAAGTATGTGTTGGTGTGGCTACAGGGGAGGGAGGGGGACTGATCAGGGAAGAATTCCTGGTAAGGGCAAAAAGGAAGAAAAATATATTTCAGATGGACACGGCATGAACTTGGGGCAGTGTGCCAATCCTATAAGTAATTCCTCATTACTTGGATGGACAGAATTAAAAGGTGATATAGAAGCTGATGCTAGGATTATAGGCAGCAGCCAGATCAGGAAGGCCCAGGCATACAACGCTAAGAAACATAGACTCTTAGGTCAGGAGTTTACCAGGGACTCCAGTGGTGGGTTGGTGCGTGCATGTGAAGAATAGCCCCGGGTAGTCTGACACGCACTTCTAGTTCGGAACCATATACTTATTCCTTCAACAAATAATTGTTGAATGATCCCTTTGTGTCACGCAATGTTCTGGGCTCTGGTGATACAATATTGAACAAGATAGTTAAGGTCTCTCTCCTTGTAGAGTGATTGATGGTGAACAATTTCAGAATTTTAAGTAATATTTTAAAATATTCTGGCTGTTATGTGGAGGATGAATTTGATGGGGCCAAGACTAGATGCAGGGAGACAAGTTAGGGGGCTCTTGAAGTAATCTGAAAGAGTCTAGGGGGAGTTGAAAGATAGATGATGGTAGTAAAAATGGACAGGGGATAAACTCTAGAAATATTTATAAAGCAAAATCAACAGGATATGATTATTGGAAGTAAGGTAGGGTAGAGTTGGGGGAGGTGAGGGAAGGAAAAAGTTAAGAACAAATCCTAAGTTTCTAGTTTAGGTTATTGAGTAGATGGTGGCCTCATCAATCAAGATAAATAATACATTAGAAGCAGTCAATCTTTATCCATGACCACTATATAAAAGGCATGGGAAAAATATATATAGCATTACATGTAGGATTACATATCTTATCAACATTATATAGAGGATGACATTAAGGATGGACATATAGCTGTTGACCTACAGTGTGCCAGGGAAAGATAAAGCATTTAGTGATATACCAAAAGAATTTCAGAAATAGGGCATTTCTATTTTCTCTCATAAATAAAAATGTAGTATCACATTAGCAGAGGGTTTAAATAAAGGACCTCAAAAATTCTGAAATTGTGAACTTACCTTAATCACCACTTCTCTATTTGTATGTTGGTCATTGTTCGTATCAACACCAGCATGAGCCAACCATGGCTCAGGTGAGAAAACAATGCAACCGACACTACGTTTTCCTCTGCCAATAACTCAGGAGGGAAGGAATCCACAAATTAGGTTGACACATGGTGTCTAGAAAGAATTAATTCCCACTCGATTCTGGGCAGTCTTACAAGCTGGGCTCCATCCATAAAGACTGATGGAAATTCTGAGGTTTGGTTTGTGTGGTGTTATTTTCTATTGCCGTCAACAACCGGACATAAGAATACCAATCACTAAGGAGCACCTTGTTTTTTGCTGCTGTATTACCCAGGGACACTTGGGAATTGTTCCACATTTGGAAGTTGTTCTTGATCTGCATTGGATAGTTTTGCTGTATTTGTTATGTTGATATCTTCCGGCAGGGACCCTTAGATATTTATTGTAAGAGATTTATCAGGGGAGAAAAATATTTTGGATATGCCAAATCAAATTATAGCGTACTCAAACAGTCATCATCCATCTTTTATCCATGATTAGCATTCATTAGGCAACATCAGAAAGATTTACATTAGGATTGCTAGACATCACGGGAAAATATACATAGATTTAACTGTTTCCTCCTGAAACCAGTACTGCTGAGGAGCAGCTATCCAGCATAACTGGATTAATTGCACCCACAGCACTCTCCCAATATTTCTAACACATGCTGGCTGGAATTCAAATTAGCTTTAGGCAAAATGGTAAAGTAGGCCAAAGGTTTTCTTCAGAATCCCCTTGTTTCCAATTTACTCATTCATTCATTCGAAGTTTATTTATTGAGTACCTATTATATACCAGACACTATTCTAAGCAAAAACTTCCTGTCCTCATGGAGATTACTCTTTCAATTCTTCTCATTCCCAGCCCTGAGTCTGTCTCTTTGCTCTAGTTTTCCCAGAAATACAAAATACTACTATTCTCCTTCCTCGTTTCTCTGTTGAAATATACCCCATTCACTAGTGATTACCCTCCTGGGGGCTTCTGGAAAAAATACCTTATCTCAAAGACATCACTATAACACTGGGTAACTCAAGTATGTGTCAGGCTGTGGTGGAAAATATTTGAGGAAAATGGACATAATTTGGAACACCTATATCAAACTGTGATACCTGAAAGCTATAGCTCCTGGGCAAAGTGGTGGCAGCAGCATATCACAGCAGGAGGGTGAGTTCTGAAGCCACACAGAGGGAGGTTGAAATGCCAGCTGCACTCCTTGCTGACAATGGACTTAACTTGCCCAAGACACACTTTCCTAAACTTTACTAGTGAATACTAGTAAAAGGCTAGAAATGATATATATTCAGTGACAGGCACAAAGTAAATGCTCAAGAAATAACTATCATAATTTTATTTCCTTAAGATTAAAATTAAGGAATGTATCCATCATCAGTCCCAGTTGTTCAGTGACTATATTGTGTGTACATTTGCCTTTGGGCTCATGGCACTGTTAAGTGCCACAGATTTTAAGATCAATGTATTTTTGGGGGCAGAGGAGGATTATTTTTAATTTTGAAATAATTGCAGTAAAGTTGAATACTCAGTACAAAGAACTTTTCATTTTGCTACACCGTTTGAAAGTACAGTTGCTGACCAGATGATATGTTATTAACCCTGACTACTTTAACATTTATTTCCTACAAAGACATTTTTTAACATAATCACAAGACTATCTAAAGCAAGAAGTTAATATTGATACAGTACGACCTTTAAATTCTCAGACCCTATTCAAGTTTCACCATTGTTCCAATAACGTCCCTAATAGCAAAATGATCCAGTTCAAAATAATACATGGCATTTACTAGTTATTCTCTTTGATCTTCAAATCACAACAATTCCTCAGTCTTTCCTTGTCTTTCATGACTTCGACACTTTTGAAGACAACAGACCAGTTACCTTGTCGAATGCTCCTTAATTTTGGTTTGTCTGATACGTTGTCGTGCTTAGAGTCATGTTATGCATCTTCGGGAAAAATATCCCAGAAGTGCTGCTGTGCTCTTATTGCAACGCATCAGGTGGTGCACACTTTCAATTTGTCCCATTACTGAGAATGTTCATTTTGCTTAAGTAATTCATTTTCTATCTGCTAGGTGTCTCCACTGTAAAGACACTCTTCCTTGTTAAATTAATACATATTTTGAGGGATGGTACTTTTAAATCGTATATTTCCTATTTCTTGTCAAAATTCTATATATTCATTTATTTTCATAATATGGATTCATAGATTTCAATCTCATTCTATACATTATAATCCATTACTACCATTCTTTATTTTGATGCTAAAATTGCTCCAGATTTGGCCAGTGGGAGCTCCTTCTTTTGCATGTGTCCATCATCCTTGCAGCACCACAAGATGCTCCAGCCTCGTCTTTCACTTTCTCTGCTCCAGCCCTGGGAATCAACCATTTCTCCAAGGAACTCTGTTTTCTTTTAGCATAAAATAGTCTCAAGAAGCCAATATCTGGGTGCCAATTGCTGTTGTGTTGTCTCTTCTTCCAGGACCTCACAGTGGACAAAGGTAGAGAATATATATATGTATATTTAGATCTATATTTATTTCTGTATATATCAAAAGACATTGAAAACCATGAGATCACACCAATACTTTCAAATCCAATCCAACACCACAGGGAAAGAAACAGAAAAGAATAGAAGGGAAGAAAAAAGGGAAAGGAAGTTAAAGAAAGAAAGTAAAAGGAAGGGAAGAGAAGGGAAGGGAGAGGAAGGGAAGACCACAAAAAGGAGCAAAAAAGGAGGGAAAGAGAAAGGAGAAACAGAACTCTGTGATGTTTAAGATACCTCTTTAGAAGAGCTTAAAGGAGAAATACAAATTCACATTTCAAATGGAATGACAGCAGAGGCTTAAAAAAATGCGTGTGTTTATTTCTGCTTGCACTCTTAACAATGGGGCTGGCTCACTCCTATATCTCTGTCTCTTCAGGAGCACATGGAGAAGAGCTGAAGCTATTCCAGACCAGCCATCAAACTGACCCCCAACTACATAAGAGAGCCCAGCCAAAATGAACAGAGCTGCCTACCCAATTCTTTAGCTAATTCTCAACACATGGGAAGCCCAGCTGAGCCTAGAAGAACCTCCCAGTTAGCCTGTAGTCCTGTGACAATAACAATTTGGTTATTATTTTAAGCCACTGAGTTTTGGGGTCAAGTGTTATGTAGCATTTTTCTGACTTGTTAAATTAAACCAGAATTTACACTGTGAAGTCAGAAATACTCTTCTATCAATTATAAATTTTCCGTAGCATTTACTATTCCATGGGCGTTGTTTTACTCAAAGATGGGTAAATGGACTATGGTTAGGTTTCAGGGTAAGGTAGATGTGTATGAATGAGGCCGTTGTAATAGGATCTCATCTCTGTCTGGCTCACTACATGACCACAGAATACAATCTATAGCCACAGAGTGAGATTTTCAAGAGCACAGACAATACATTATTTTTCTTTGTATATTTATGACCTGGGAGACCTCCTAGTATATTTGCAATGTTGCAGGCATTCAGGCAATAAGTGAATAAATAAAAACGCAAATGAATTCTGGTCAGTTATTTTAAAAGTTGAGCACAGTAAATGTTTACTTAAGGAGTGAAGGAATGAGAATTCAACTTCACCAAACAGGAAGCTCTTTGTTTAAAACAGTTACTCCCTGTAATAAAATTAAGGAGTGGAAAACAAGCCAATAGATCTAAGCCCACAAATGAAGAAATAAGCAGGAATAAAGGAGAGATGAGCGATATTGATGAATGGGACAGCTTTGTAATGCAAGTATCACAGCAAAAGAGTTAGGAAGGAAAACATCCAATTTTGCTGAAAAATCAGCTTCCCCAGAACTTCTCATTGTATGATTTACATGTCACAAAATCCTAAAGAGAGCTAGATGTACAGGCAATATTTTCAAAGTGAGTGCACAAGAAGGATGCCCAGGACTCCTGGTTTCCTGTAAAAGTGACAACATTGCTGCAAAACGGGATGTATGTAGTTGGGTTTCTTGTGATCTCAATAGAAATTCATTTTGCTGTGAGCATCTTTTAAAAATAAATGTAAAAGCTTGGCTTTCCTTTCTCATCTTCCAATTAAAATCAGAATTTTAATAATTATTCTCCAAAACCAAGTTGATGTTGATACATTACTATGCGGATAGCTCTGTGTTGTAGCAATGATGTTTTGTGCTTGGATGATAATAACTGTCAAAATGCAAGGGGTTAGTGAACAGGACCCATGGGGAATGGCAGGATGACACTCTATACAAGACATTCTGCTAATAGGTCTGAGAGCAATTACTGTATGGTTTATGATCACAACACTTAACCCTCTCAGTCTCAGATTGTAGGAAGCTTGGCCAGAGAACTGCGTGAGGAAATTTTTGGCACTCCATGTTTTATCTGTAAAGTCCATATAAGGGGCATATTATGAAGACTGTCAACTACATCTGTGCATTAGAAACATCAACTTGGTCTATAATATGACTGATGCACAGAAAATGAGCAAACCCAGAGAAGACTGGGGCCACTGAATTCACCAGCTCCTGAACCAGCCTTTTCTGATTACTTGCATTTCTAACTTTAAGTTCAGTTGATCAGTTCCTCTTTTCTTGTTTTCATGCACTGCTTCTTCACATCAGCATTAAGGTCTCTATTTTATACTTGATTGTTGTTATGGCATTGCGCTAGCTCCTATTGTCTTTAAAGAAAGTGTAATCATGTAAGTCATGTTTACAAGACAAAATAAGCCCTTGGTAATCATCTCAATTACCCATTATTCAATATTCTTTCCAAAATATTCCAAATCTGTTACCATTTCTCTTTCTGCCAACAAATAAGGTACCTTGGTTTCTCAACTCCATGATTTTTTCCCTATACCAATTCACATTCTGTTACTTATTTACCCTGTCATCTGCTACCAAGAAAGAGGAGCAAGTTATCTTCAGGTTAAACCATAACAAGGAGTGTGGGGGTCATAAACAAATGTGATTATTGAAAGGAAGCTTCATAATTTAGAGATTTAGATAAAGAGGGTGACAATAGGTAGAGGTTAGATGTGACATTAAGCCCCTAAGTGATTTGGAAATAGTGTCTGGGCCCATAAAATTCACATATAATAGGTTTTGAATTCCAATCAGCATGCCTTCTAGTGAATGACAATTTGAATTAATAATTAACAAAAAAATTATCTTCTAATTTGATAATTATGTATAACATAGGCATTTTTACAAATGACCTCTATGAGGTCTTTCTAACAAATATATGTTTTGTGTGAATAAGACAATTTTTTTTCTTCTACAATCTCATACAATAAACTTAGCTTCCTTTTGTGCAATATTTGACTACATCAGTTTGAAAAGTAGAAGAACTATTGCTAATAGTAGCTTTCATTTTTAATATTTACTATAGAAAGTTATTTGAAGCGTCTGCTTAGTTCATGAGAGCCCCAACCAGGGTGTTTAGGTGCATTTGTGCAGCTTGTAAATCTAAGGAGAACTATTTACATTTGTTGTCATTATAGATGTATAGATATATTTATTATATATATACATACTTGATTGTAAACTTTTGTGAGGAATGGGCAGCTTTTTCTAATTCACACAAAGGCACTCTTTAGGCCAGCAATAAGAATGACTTTCTCTTAGATTTGCTTTTCAACCCCCAAATTTGAGGTCCCCAACAGAAGTTCATACTATATGACTTGCGTCCCTTGTTAGAGATGTTTGGATCAGTGGTGGACACCAGCCCGTGCTGGGCTAATCAGAATTGTCTTCTGGTCTATTTCTCTGTGAAACTGGAACTGAGGACATGGAAAGTCAAGAGCTACAGGGAGGCCAACTTTTGCTTTGTGATAAAGTTAGAAAAGCTAACCTGTAGGGAGATGAGAATAATAAAGACTTGAAGAGAGGAGCAGACACAAGAACGGGAGGGGGCATAATATCTAAAAAGTGGTTGACTTAGTTTTTAATGGTTTTCCATCTACTGGTTCTAGTCACATCTGGAGTCTGGCTATGTTTTGTTGCTATGGATTTTAGAGGATATGCACACATTATTTTAATGAAACAAGCTCCCCTTCAATTAAAAATTAAATCAGATTGAGTGGAGAATAGTAGCTTTGACAATAAGAAATTATGATATTTTATGATGAATGCTATGATGGGAAAGGATAGGGTGTCAGATCTCAGACCCAAATTCGGGGAAGGTGGAAGTTTTTCTGGAGGAAGTACCATCTATGGAGGGATATGAAAGAAAAGTGAAGCTAGCCAGATGAATAACTGAGAAAGGGTTTCAGAAAGAGGGAACAGCATTAGGAAGGCCATAGATGAGGAAGAACAAGAGGAGTTGAGGGGACAGCTAGTGATTCAGGCTGGTGAATTGTAAAAGTCCTTCATAAACTGTCATAAAGAGTTTAGACTTGATCCTGAAAGCAATTGAGAGCACAAGATAAAGCAGCTAAACAGGCACAGGGCAGTCATGTAGGGACTCGCAGGCCTTGTTGTGTTAATTACTTTGGTTTTTATCCAAAAAGTATGTTTAAAACACGGGAGAACAGATTGGCCTTCTAGGGAGAAATAGATAAATCTAGTTGGGATGACTCTAGAAATGTAGGAAAAAAGTGATGAGGAGAAATAGGAAAGGAGAGGAGAAGATGATTATGTGGTTACAAAAATCTTGGAGGACAGCTGGCAGTCTGAAACGGACCACTTTATCAAGCAAAACTGGTATGTGACTTTTTTTTTTCAAGAAGCAAGTTTTCCTCTCTTTCCTTCACTGGTACGCTGTGAAAAAGTGGAAGAAACAGTGTTATGTTAAGATAGGAGCTGAGGATGCCTAAGTTGCTACAAAACCAACTCTATTTGAGAGCACCCAGCTGGGCCAAAGAAAATATTCAAGGAGTGAGGTGATCTCTGGATTAATAGGGGTAGGTGTTGATATCCAAAACTTTCTTTTTTTTTTTTTTTTGAGTAAAAGCATGGCAGTATGAATCCATTTATACATCAAATAAATATTTATTGAATATCTGCAATGTGCAAGACACTATGCTAGGCATTGGGGATATATTGGCAAAGAAGATATACAATGTCCCTGTCCTCATGGAACTTATAGTTGACTATAGGAGACAATCATTAAACAAATAACTTTAGAATTATTTATGATTTTGAGAGTATATAACAGGGAGTTCTGACTAACCTGTGTGTATTTGAGAAAGAAGGGTTTGGATGGCATTATGGACTAAACTGTGCCTCCCCGCCCCAGATTCATGTGTTGAAGTTCTAACCTTCAATGTGACTGTATTTGGAGAACAGAGCCTTTAGGGAAGTAATTAGTATTCAATGAAGTCATAAGGGTGGGATCCTAATCCAATAGGACTGGCATCCTTATAGAAAGAAGATATACCAGAAGTACACATGCCCAGAGGGAAAGCCATGTGAGGACTTGTGACTGAATTCGTATGTTGAAGTTCTAACCTTCAATGTGACTGTATTTGAAGACAGAACCTTTAGGGAAGTAATTAGTATTCAATGAAGTCATAAGGGTGGGGTCCTAATCTAACAGGACTGACATCCTTATACAAAGAAGATATACCAGAAGTACACCTGCCCAGAGGGAAAGCCATGTGAGGACACCGTGAGAAGGCAGCTGTCTGAAAGCCAAGGATAGAGGTCTCATCAGAAATCAACTCTGCTGGCACTTTGATCTTGGACTTCCAGCCTCTAGAACTGTGAGAAAATAAATTCCTGTTGTTTAAGACACCTAGTCTGTGGTATTCTGTTATGGCAGCCTGAGTAGTCTAATATAGATGGTAGTCTGAAGGATGAATAAGAATATTCTTGCCAGATAGGGTAGGGCAGGAGGGAATATATCATGCTGAGATGTTGGAGCAAGTGAGAGAAAATCAGTGTGAGGAGAGGGGGCAGAGAAGCAGGAGCTAGAATGTGCAGTTTCAGAGGCCTAGTTATGTTATTTACTGCTTTTTATCTAAAATGTATTGGAAAACCACTGAAAGTTTCAAATCAAGGGAGTGACAGTTTTACTATTACAAAATATAACTCTGACTTCAGTTGGGAGAATGGGTTGGAAGAAAGAAAGAGTACATGCAGGTGATGAGTTCGGAGGCCACTGTAGAAACCCAGGAGAGATGGTGGTGGTTGCAATGTGATGGAGAAGAGAGGATGGATTTAAGAGATGCTTAAAAGGGAGGATTGACTTTCTTTGTGATTAATGGGCTGTGGAGAGATAAGTAGATGGAGGTGTCAGAAGTGATTTTCAGGTTTGGGCTGGAGAGCCTGGGTGGGTGGTGGTGTGGTTGATTTAGACAGGGAACCATGGACAAGGGATACTCTTTTGGGGGAAGCATTACTTCTTTGTGGCAAGTGGAGCTAAGAGTCAGCGGGCCTTGGCATTATTTTAGGGGCCATTGATCCATGCTTAACAGGAAACTACAGGCTGTAGACACAGTGAGCAAGACCCAGCTCCTAAGAGGGGATGGCTGGTGAGACCCAGCTGGTGTTCCAGGGTTCAGGGTGAGGGCAGACTCCAAAGGAGAAAATCCTCAGTGTAGATATTGGTCAGTACGGGGGCGGGGGTGCACACTCTGATAGGGGGAGTCTGGCACTCTGGGATTACACTACTTCCATAAGCCAAACCTCTGGCCTAAGATTAATTCTAGTCCCACTCAAGTTGAGGCGTTCATGTACTCCATACACTAGGCAGGACTGGCTCAGAATCTAAACCAAGAGAGGGCATGAATGAGTCCTCTTCCCTGAGCCTGCTTTCTAAGCTTCAAAGAGAGGGCAAGTCTCACTCTTCCTGTAATTATTGGCCAGAAGCAATTCTTAGCATCCTGTGTATTTGTATATGTATGCGTGAATCTTTATTGACTAGATATTTATGCAGTACATACCACAGTAATGTATTTCTTCCTCACAGAAACCTGATGAGGTAGGTAATATTATTATCACCATTATACAGATAAGGAAACTGAGGCACAGAGAAGTCTAATCTCCCTAGTAAGTGACAGAGAGCTAGGATTTGTTCTGGAAGGTGGTCTTTGTTCACCTCGCCCATCATAATGTATTTGATTTTCTTCCTTTTTAGATAGATAATTAAGTGAAATAGCATTGACAAGCTATGTTTGAAAGACTCAGACGTAAGAAGACTTGCTTCTAGTCCCTGCTGGTCAAATGAGCTTCCCAGAACTGGGCTCCGGGTAGGTTCCACTACAGTCCCCACGTTCTTACAAGGCCTTCTTTGATTAAAAAGATAAAATTCCTTTTAGAGGAATCCCAAGAATAATCCGTGGTAAGTGCAGTCAGTGTCCGATGGCCTACACTAAAGACTGACTGAGTCCACTTTGACAGAGAACACTGGCAGATCTGGAAGCCTCGCTGAGGGATCCAAATGTCCACTCCCTGGCCCACCCCCTTCATGAGGAGATGGAGGGTCTTGCCAATCTTCTGCTGGTTGGTCAAGGCCGGTTACAGAACAAGGGAGAAAACATGCTTGTACTCCCTGGGCAGGCTTCACGGCTCAGTAATAGCTGTGGTGTGCTTGTGTTTCACAGCAAGACGTGGCTCTGAAGAAATGGCACACGGTGCCGGGAGTCACGGTGAGGGGGGAGGAGGGCTGGGCACAAACCCCACACAGCTATTGCTCCCAGGGATGTTAGCTTCCGGGTTGCCATTCGTAAAAGTGAGGTTGAGGTTAAAAAAGAAACTTAAAACTTTAAAAAAGTAAATAATGATAGTTTGATCAAAGAGAACAAACAATAGGAAGATGAAATAGTAAGAATCAAATAAAGGAGGAAATTAAAATAGCCAAAATAAATAAACAATATAAATAGTATGAAGGAGAAAAAACTGTTAGACAAAATAAATCTAAAGCTTAATACGAGTGACATGTGATGTATCAGGAGTGAGGCGAGTTGCAGAGGAGCAGAAGCTATTCTGCACTTTTTCCTCCCTGGCCCTGCCACCCTGACCTCACCCCAGAAGGTTCTCTAAGCCTTCAGGCTTCAGACTTTTGGAGAGATTTCCTCAGCAGAAAGTTGCCGGTAAAAACACTGGAATCTAGCTCCCACGCCTAACCTAGGTGCCTTCATATTCCTGCACTTGAAGGAGATCTAATCAACACACACAGCTCCTGAGGAGACCCTAAGATTCAGTACTACAGTGAATACGGAGGAAAAACACAGCACTACCCACTGCCTCCACCTCCATCTGCCTGAACTTGCCTTAATTCTGCTACTGTTGAAGAAGGGCATACAGTTTCCTTCTCAGTCTTCACTAAGGTTTCAGGCCACCTGTCTTGTCTCACAGGGATGAAACGTAGTCATGCTATTGTTGGTATTACTGATAATAACTGGGACACTTGCATGGTAGTTGATTGTGTATGCATGTGTGCACACGTATGTGTGTGTGTGTTTATGTTGTATTTTAAATATACTTTATTTTTTAATGGTATTTATTTAGATAACCATCTAAATGGTACCATTTAGATAACCAACCTATCTAACCAGTTAGATAGGTTGCATTTACGGCCCTGATTCTTCATCCCTCCCTATACTCAAGCCCTTTGCCGTGTGTGAGGGTCCAATTCAAATATTAATCGCATCCAGAGACACCCTCATAGACATACTCAGCATAATGTTTGATTGAATGTCTAGGCACCCTATAGCCCAGTGAAGTTGACACGTAAAATTAACCATTACACCATATGACTTCGCAGTTACTCTCACTAAAAATATGTGCTATTTTCTCACACTTTTTGGATTTGGCTACGTGACTTTCTTTGACCTTCAGAGTGTTAGCAGGCATGTCATGACCTAAGGCTTAAAAAGCTCTTTTGCATTTCTACCTGTGCTCTTGCATCTCTGCCATAACTGTGAGATAACATGTCTGGGAGAGCCTGCTAGGCTCCTGAGGAAGATGAGTGACCCAGGAAGCAGAGTTACCTCAGTTGGATCCAGCCGAAATCAGCCAACCTCAGCCAACCCACAGCCACGTTCACTACATAAGCATGTTGTATGACTCCGGGGATCTGTGGATTTTGTTTCACAGTATAATTGCACACATAATTAACCATTACACTGTCCATAGTGTTTATATGGATTTTTTTATTATTCTATATGTTGAGTTGCTGCAAACTTTCTTATGGTATTTATTCCTTTCGTCTGACTTCTGTAATGATACCCATAATTATTATGATAGCATAGATATTTTACTTAGGCTTAGTATCAACCACATCAAAAGAGTGTAATGCTCACTTTCAGTACTAAAAATTATATAGGACAAGTTAAAATAACACAGGCTTCTGTAATCAGACAGCGTTAAGGAAGCACATATTGTAACGGGAAGAATTGAAACACAAAACGCAGAGATGTGAGCCTGTCAGCCTGTCAGTCCCCTGCTCAAAACCCTTTGATGTCTCTCCACCAGTTTATAGAATAAAATCCAGAATTCTTAGTCTGGTAGCTAGACCCTATGCCATCTGGTCCAAACCCCTCTTTTTGCCTTGTGTAATCTGTATGTTGAACAGCAGAATTAATGGGTTGTAATCATAAAAGTAACTTTCTTTTCATTTTTCACCATCCCTTTACAAGTGTTCACTGTGTGTCTTCCTTCCCCTGCCCCAGATGTCAACTTAGACAATCTCATGACCTTTTCCTTCCTCTTAGATTTTTTTTCTTTCCTTTACTTCCTTTAAGTTACTAAACATGATCTGAATATTCCAGTTCAATATGCCAATCAAAGCTCTAAAGTTAATGTAGAGTTAAACCTCTTTCCTTCCCCTAAGCTGGGTCCTGAGATAAACACTGCTTGCTTTAGACAAGGGGAAAGAGATTCTCCTTTTGTCTCACTCCCTTCCTCCTTCACTAGTCACCTGCTGTTTCTGACCTTGCAGGGTAGGACCTGGAGTAGGAAAGAGACATTAGAGGGGAAGAGAAGTTTCATCTGACCAATACTTAAATAAGATGCCTCATGCTCTCTGGTCAAGACTGATGTTTAAAGCTGCCTCATTGAATGCAAATTCCTCCATGTAAGCAGGGCATCTCCTTCAGCTGGCTACTCCAAATTTCTTGAAGCTCTCAGTGGCCCCCCACAGCCTCTCACTGCTGGGGCCCCCTTGTTTTTTTTTTGTAAGGCCACTATCTTGGGCAGGCTCTCTTTTAAAGTAACTATCCTATCTTAGTTTTTCAAGTCTGGTCCTTCGAATTTATAAGCACCTGACTGCTAGAAGAGGAGAGTTACATCCCAGATGTGACTCTCTACCTTGCTGCATAGACCATTGGGCCACGTCGGGTACTACTTCTCCACGTCCCCAACTACAGAATACAAAATTTAAGCCCTCTCAGTGTCCTCATTAAAGTCCCCTAGCTAAATTTGATGTGGGAATTAACATGGATGAGGGAAAGGTCCCCAGTGTAGGTCTCTCCAAAGAAATTCTCCTCTCTAATCATCCCATTTCTGTTTTTTCAACCCTTTTACAATTCGATGTGCTAAGTTCAAAAGAGTCAGATAATTGGTTTTCAGCCAAATCCTTTGAAATTTTTCATATTGCCAAGCACCTCTATTGTATGCCTCAGTCAAAATTTCCAATTTGTCACCCGTTTCAGTGTTTCTCGTTATTTCTCACGTGGCCTGTTGTTCACTTACATGATTCTTATGGTTCTCTGAACTTTTAAGCATCTGTTCGCTCTTTTGAGAATGCTTTCCTTTCCAACCTTTCTGCACAAGTCTAAACTCTAGTCTTCTTTCAAGGGTTCGCACAGCTCTTTCCTCTTTATAAACCCTTCTCTAATCATCCGTTCAAAATTAATATTTCCTTATATGTTCTCAGGGCATGTGTACCTTTATTACAGTTCTTATTACAGTATAACTTTCATTAGAGTTCCAACTACAATATTTCATTGATTCTAAGATAAGTAATTTTTCACAAACACCTCTGCAACCTCCTTGCATCTTACAGTCAATACAACGGCATCTTATAATTGCTTGGTGGGGTTTTGCTTTTTTCTTCTCCTTTGTGTTACCTAAAATGATGGTACATCTCACAATTGATGGCATCTTAGTAGTTTATGAGCACCTTGAGTTTAGAGATTTTGCTTCATTCTTCCCTACATATTCTTCAGGAACAAACGCAGTATCTCGGAGAAACTAGATGCTCAAAATCTGAACATTGAACCAAATGTGTGTTCTTTATAGTGATGGAATACCATGATTTTCTTCAGTGTTCAGAACATCCCCAGTTACAATTTCATTCAAATTAAAATGGCTTTGATGGGACAGTCATTACTTAAAAAGTAACGTTTATTAGTCTGTGTTGTGATTGGAGCTTTAATATCATCAGGAAGAAGTTTAATCTAACTTCATTTTCACTCTGTTAAAAACCTTGTTACGAAGTTCATAAATTAGATCTCCAGAGTCATAAAAGTATATGTCAGAGCCCCAATCTGCACATATTTGACCACATTTGTATATTTAGCGTAGTTTTAGGTTTGGGGATATACATCATTTATACAAATTAATATTTTCATGATTTTAACGAGGGTACACAAATGTATAAATTGTATAATTTTGGTCTGTCCTGTTGAAATTAAACTAATAAACTAGGGACACATTTTAGCAATTAGAGCTCAATTTTTTTGCTTAAAATGCACAACTTTTTTATTATGAGCTCGTCATAGACTTGTACTGCTTATGTAGAATTATAATTAGAGATCATAAAGAAAGTCAACTAGAATTATTATTTTAAGAAAAAAAGGAGACTTAAAGGAACAAAATAAACCCAAATAAGTAGTATTATGGCATGGTCACGATGCTTAAATGTCTTCTTATACACAAAATTTAATTACCAAGATTCTCAATTTAGAATCCTTCAAGGACACAACATTTACTAACTTGTAGGTAATTTCATTTGTTTGTAGATGTGTATGGAGGCCTTAGAGTGGAAAACGGAAAATGACGATGAAGAAATGATGAGTCTGGAGCAAATGGCAACCCTATCGATTCTCAAATGTTCCCTTTCCTGGATGTTAGTGTGAAAACTTAAGATGAAAAAACATTTCATGCATATACTGAATGAAAATCGTTTCATATGACAAGCAAATCTGTAGCTTTCTCTCTATCTATTTATTCATTCTTTCATTAACTTTATTCTCAAGTATTTTCTGAGTTTCCTAAGAAACACAAAGGAATTGTTGAAATTCTAAGAGATTATGAGGCAGTTCATCAAAAGACTGCTTTTAAGGATGAAATTTTGAATCTAGAAAATTCATATTCTCATGTATGAAGCTGTTGTAAGTAAAAGTCCTCAAGCTATGAATAATAATAGCTACTCTTCATAAAATTCAACTACGCACATATACTAATCATTGTTCACAATAACCCTGAAAAATAGGAGTTATCATCCTCATTTTAGGTAAGAAAATAGAAATTCAGAGAGAATTAACATACAGTAAAGCCAAGATTTGAATCTGGGTTTCTCTGCCTCTAAAGAGCACACTCTCTCCCCACTCCATCCCACCACAGGTGTGAAATTTGGCTGCAACTCTATTTGCTCTAGAGTAGAATTAGTCTTAAGGTTATTGAAGCATCATGCTTAGATCACATTACCTATTACTTGGAGTATCAGTATATGCCCTAAGTCAAAATTTTGGTTTCATATATGAAAGAATATTCTAATGATTAGAGCTCTCTTCAAAAACAGGATGAAAATAATTCTCAGGCAGAGGTGGGACCACTCTCAGAGTTACTGAGCTACCCTACTTTGGATGAAAGTTTGGACAACTTAGACCTGTAAGGGCCTTTCCAGTTTTGACTATTTAGGGCATCACGTCATAAGGCAGATGTGGTGAAGTAAAAAGAGCAACGCTGTGAATCACAAGTCACAGAGTCAATAGTCATGGGTTTGAGTCTTGACTTTTACTATAAACCTATCTGAGGGTTAATTTACCTCTCTGGCTCTCAGTTTATTCAACTAAAAAAGAAAATGGGAACACAATTACCCACTTCACATAGTCACTATCAAAACTAATTAAGAAATTGGAAATAGACACTTGATAAACTGCAATATACTGGCCGCCATACTATGTGGCGTCTTATATGCATAGTGGGTATAGAAAAGCATCCAGAAGTATTCTTTAAGCTGATCTCTGTTAAGAACTTCAGCCACCCTCCAAAAAATCAGTCTGTTTTCATTATATAATCCAAAGCTTCTCATATATTCTTCAGCCATTTTTTTGTTCTTCACTTGCTATTTCAAGTAGAAAATCTGTGTTTTTTTTGTAGTGCTATGGTTTTGATTTCTTCAGGAATTCAGTAGAGGTGCAGCCTCCTAAAATAACTCAAACTTCATGTCAGTGTTTGCAGTGTGTTGGTTCTTCCAGAAACCTCTTTCTGGGCCTGTAAGTCCCTGCTGAACTATAAGTATAAGTATGGAGCTGACTGTTCCCTCCACTGTCTTGACTTGTTCTTTCTCTCTCACACACTTACTTTTTCAAATGATTTCTTGTTCAATGTCGAAATATACTTTAATGTAATGGTTAATCATTGTAAAGAAGAAAAGGTAACTGTTATGATTGCCCATGCTTTAAAATGAATATACTCTATTCTTATTAATAATTATAAAAATTAAAATTACTAATACTTATTTTCTGCCAAACATTGTGTTTAGGGACTGTGTAGGATTGCTTTCTGGATCTTAAGCCTATTACATTTCTAGTAGTGTAAGGAAGGCTGTGGGTAAAAAAGAAAATTCTTGGGCTTCATTTTATCCCTACTTGTATATTTACCTAACTCTTGCAAGCATTTTACAATTTATAAAATATTTGCTCTGATTGAGAGACTCAAATATGCTAAATAATAAGACCCCAGCCTTGAGGTGTTCAGTCGCTGTGGCCCAGCAGAGCACAGTCAGTGCATCAAGCAGTGCCAGGACTGGAGCAGTGGGGTCCAAATCAGGGCCAAGACTTGAATCCACAGCCTAGAGGGCAAAACGAAGCTCACGAGGTGAAAGGGTAATAGGGAGTGGCCACGATCAGATACTCTACATCGAAAGAAGAGTATAAAAGTCAATGTTCATTAGCCAGTGTAGGATGTAGCAAGCAGGAGTCAGTAAGGAGATAACACACAAAGACTGGGAAAGGGACATATTGAATCAGGACATATTACCCAGAGCTGGTGTTAAGTTCTAGTCTCTGGTTCTGCGGTCTGACCACAAATCAACTTGCTTGTGTTCACCTATCCAAGACTCGCAGCATCCCCAAACAACCTCTGCAATAGGATAAAACACACTAGGAGTGCAAAAATTATGCTTGGATGTCTAAAATTGATTCCTCCAAGACATCATCATACTAATTCTGCCTCCGTCAAGGGTAGACTGTGTTGCTCCAAAAACAACATTCAGTAGTGGCAGGGATAAGAGAACTCCTTTGACCTGAAATAGGCCCTGAGACCATGAGTCCACTTTCCATAAAGGAGCAAATCACCAAATGTTAACTCTATATTCCTTGAAGCTCTAAAGTGAAGATAGCATTTTTCAGGGGAAGATAACTGAGTATCTTACAACAAAAATCTAGCTTTTCTCTTTGAAAAAGCATGCTGACTAACAATTTCACATGCTTAAGGAAAAAATAAGCATGAGGCTTCTCTTTTGGAGTTTCATAGAACCAGAGCGCATATACTTTCCAACCAATTTTCTTAACATCTCTAGGGGAACAGCACATACTTGTCATCAGTTTGCAATGTAGCATCGTTAAGTCATTCCAAGTCCATTCCTTCTCATTTTTCTTCTGTGCCATTAGTGGTTTGATGGTGCCTGCTAGAATTGTCATAGTGAGCAATAAAATAAACTCAGAGTCTTAAAAATAAACCCTTGTGGCAAGGGTTTGTATCTGCAATTTGGGGTGGAATTTTGGCACATGAAAGATCAGCTCCTTAAATGATTTCATGTGTGTTTGTGTGTGTGATGAGTTAGTTGTACAGAGTTTTCACCTAAAGAGAGAACAAAAAAGCAAAAGCCATAATCAGATCATTTATTTATCTTAAAATATGACATTTTAGGGTACTTCTTTATTCTGCCATAAATTTGTAACTAAACATTTTATCATCTTCCTTTCTTTGCATTGATATTTTTTATTATAATTATTTGTTACCTCTTTTTTCTTGTCATTAAAAATACATACACTTACAAACTGGACTTTAAAGATCACTTAAAGGCTGAAACAAAATATAGCCCTATATTAAGCAAGCCCTCCTCACACACACTTATATAGATTATAACTCCATTAGTGAGAATTATTATTCAAGTTTCAAGGTAGTCAAAAATGGAAGTGGTAGTCAATGAAGATATAAACTCATTTTATTATAATTAAATTAGATACACGTATTAAATAATATTTGAAGGATAAAAGATTACTTGTCCAAGATTGGTCCCCAGAAGGCTGGCCTCCCGGAAGAGGAGTTGACCCCCTACAAAACCTAGGAAACTGGCTACTGCCCTGTCCTTAAGCCAACAGATCTTGGTCAAGCCAAGCCAAGCCAAGCCCTCATCACATCAAAGGAGGGAGTAAGCTTCTCCAAACAGAAATGCTGATGTGGCAAACCCCGCAGCAATCCTCTTGTCATTCAGCTCTGCTGCAAGCCTGGGACTCAGCCTCCTGATCACACCAGACTTGGGGCTGGCGCTCTCCCTCCCCACAGGTGCACTCGTTTGCTGGCAGAATAAGGCTGGAGCCAAGGTTCTGCCACACCATACTGCTGTCGCATCCGAGTTCCTGCACAAGCCAGGCAATGGATGGATGCTTCTGTAATTATACTGCTTAAGAGCCCCCACAACTGAGGGACAGACTCTCTTACCCAAGGTTGGAAATCTGGCTTGGCTAGACGTCTGAGTCTCATACACAACCAGGGTCCCCCACACCTGCTGCTGTTCCTGTCTCAAGTTTTTTCCCCAGAATGCTGCTCTGGCAGGTCCGGTGTGTGTGCGCTATCTAGCTATGTACTCTTGTAGTGACAACAGTGACAGTAATAATAGCTACTGTTTAATAACTGTTTACTGGGCTAAAGATTATTAGCCTTCACAACAAACCAAAAAGTAAAGAAATTATCTTTATTTTAGAGGTGGAAATTGAAGACAATAGAGGTTAATTAAGTTGCCCTCACATACTTAGATAATAATTGATGAGGTCAAATTTTAAACTCAGATTGGACTTGAAGGTCTTTGCTCTAAATCTCTATAGTATTACTTCAATTATTCAAACTGTTAAAATAGAGAAAATTTCACTTAGTTAACTAAGTCCTTAACCCAAGATCCTTGAATTACCATTGACCAAACATAAAGTTTATTGCAATGGTTGAAACTTTGCAGAGCACTGGTAGATGTCAAGTTTTTAAACTCGTCTCGAACAGTGAGAGAAAGGAAGGTGTCTCCCTGTAACATTTGTGGGCCTGGAGCACACAACACATGTCTAATATTTATTCTGTCCTCCTACCTTGATAAGTATAGCTTAATAGAAATGAGATCTAGATAGATAGATAGATAGATAGATAGATAGATAGATAGATACACACACACGTGCATATATGCATACAGCTGTGTTTTTTATGTGACTGCAAATCAGCAAAATATAAAAGACAACTTAATTGAATTATTATTGTACTTGTTTGAATGTTCTCTTTAGGCCTGTTATATTACAACGAATAATAAAATAGACACATAATTCACTAAGTATTATATGTTTTCAATAAAATTTATTTTTTTGCCTTCATTTCAGAAAAATCACCAATTTTGTTGTTATAATCAATATTTTCACATAATTTGGGTTCTACTTACAGCAATGACAGATTAGATACTCTTTCTGATGACATTGTAGCTCTTTGATAGTTTGTTTTAATTAATTTCCGTTTAAAGAATCTTCATTTTTCTGAAAGAGTAGCACCTGGAATTTTTTATGACATTTTAAAAGCATTCCTTATATTTGAAAATTAACCATGAATTTTACAAATCATTTTTAAACGTTGTAATGGGGTCATATATGATAAATTATTGTTATGGAAATTATTGCAAAATATTTTAAATATGTTGTATAAATCACTATTACCTATATAGCAATTTTACCTCCTCTTACAGCAATAACCAGACCCATACAGTATTTAAGTTCTGATTTAAAATTTTTCAATATTGGAATATTATTAAAAAATTTATAATGTAGTATCTTGCTAATTTTTTCCAGATATCTCTTCAGTCACTACTATACTTGATCTATAATGTCTGGAAATTAGTCTCTATGGAAATTTGAAGATTATTTGCACGTGAATCTTCTCCTTCACAGTCATACAAATATTTCTGTGCCCTTCTTGTTTCTATATATTTTAAAGAAATGTCACTTTTGTTGCATATTTTACAGACAATTTCTTACAATATAGGGAAAAAGCTTTTTTTTCCTAAATTTTTAGAAAAGTAAATCCTTTTAAAAGTGAAATATCTAAAGTTAGAACTGCTTTGGTTTTTTGCATCCAATAACTGTGAGTAGAACAAATTTAAAATTAATTTTATTATCCATGAAAGTTCGTGATTCACTCTTGATTTGAGGATCTTTTGTTGTTTAGCTTAATTCTTGTAGTGTGCCTCATATCTTTTCTAAATGGAGTCTAACTGCTTTAACAGTCTTGAGTTGACATTTCCTCAAAAGTATGAGAGTTCCTAGGAAGAAATCCAGCAGGGAGGGAGCCAGGGGAATAAACACCTCCATCTCACTCTTTTTTTCTTGCTGATCAACTGCTCTAGCTCCCCTCTGGCCAAACCCAATGGAAGCCAGAAGGATCCTGTAGAAGCTGTTGGTTGCCGCACAGAGCACTGAAATTCTCTCAAGGACTTCATTGGGGTGCGCATTCCCAGTTGCTGCAGGTGCTTCTCCTAAAGGCTCACATCTGCACACTTCCCAAATCCCCTGCACTGGGGTGATTGAGGTCACCTTACCTGGAGGGTCCTGGGAGTTCCACATCCTTTGTGACTGACTGGGGAGGTGCTACAAAAACCCTACTCTTTTGCCTCAACTCAGAAAAGACTCCGTGTCACAATTTACACTCCAGAGCTCCCCAAGGGATCACACCAAAGCTGGATTCCACCTGAAGCCATGTTCTTCTGTAGCTCCTTCCATTTCCTATCCGCCTCCCTCACTCGCCTGCTAGTTTCTCCCGAGATCACTCTCTCAATATATCCTGTACTCAAATCCCCATCTCAGGATCTGCTTCCGGGAAACCTGACCTGAAAGAAAGGGGGTCTGTTGAACGTAGTCATAGAGATCAGTCCCTGGAGTAAAGGGCAGAATGAAGAAGGGTGAGGAGTAGATCAGGAGGGACAAATGGAAGCTATCTGCCACACTGGGATATCATGCAGCTATGGGAGACACTGATAGCTGCTCATCCAGAATACGTTACCCCCGTCTTCCTTACTAGCAGGTCCTGACTTTAAGAGTTCAAAGCTACTAAATTTCCCAGTATCCCTTGAAGCTAGGGATGGCTATGTATCACAGCTCAGGCCAATAGAAGGCAGACAGAAGTCTCAGGGGAGATTGTCTCTTCCCAATTAAAAAAGCTACACTAGGAGAAAGACATTTTGCCCTTTTCCTCTTTCCCTTCTTCATGCCCGGAACGCAGGAACTGGAAGCCTGAAAGGGCAATAACCATCTGGAGCCCACGATCTGAAGAGCACGAGGACAAAAGACAATATGTTAAGATAATCCAGTGGAAAGAGATTCTGGGTCCTTGTGCCAGGCTGGACTGCCTACTCCTAGATTTCCGGTTGTGCAAGAAAAATAAAACCTTCTCTTTTCAGATTTTTTGTTATTTGTAGCTGAACTCATCCTGTTACAATAGCCGTTAAAAGAATAAAGTGGAGTTATGTCAGAGACTCAGAGTTTTATTTTATCGGCACTATACCATCTATAACACTATACATTTTACCTCTAAGCATTTAGTCCAGTTTATGATTTCTGCACCAAGTGCACTGAAGAATAAAGCTGAGCACTCTGGCAGGACATATCATGCACATAGACATGATTCTGCAGCCTGAGACAAAATATCTAGAGAGTACAGAGGCCACTCGGCATGCAAAACAATTTTAACAGGTGCAGGAAAATTAGCCAAATGGAAATGGGCTGAAACTGAAGGTAATTCTCTGTGTCTTATCCAAAAATGTGTCTGGGAATTATTGACCAGGGTAAATGCTCATGGCTCTGGTTTCAAATCTTGCCCAAGAGGAGAAATAAGTCTTGTCACAACAAAGTATCAAAAGTGCCTTTTTGGCAGATATTATACATATTTTCTAGGAGGGATGGTTTTCTGGGTCAAGTCACATTTATATTATATGGACACAGACATAAGTGCCTTACTTAAATAGCAATATGCAATGTGATAAGTGCTAATACTTCTGACAAGTGTTAAAATTGAGAGTGTATTTTTTTAAAGCCTGTGGGTAACATCTCTTTGTCTTTGTGATATATACATAATTTTATAGTCAAGTACCAGGAGCCATAGCTCTAGCTTGAATTGAATATGGCAGATAAGAGAATTGTGAGAAGTAACTAAGTAACAGTAACCCAAACCAACTTATCACATCCTGTATTAATGTGCAAAAGAGACAACTTTCCATAATTTTTGGGCAGAGACAATGAAATGCTGTTTGGCCCCAAAAAAATGCTGTACAAGATGCTTTTATGAGCCCTGTTAATGAAGGAAGTGGACTGTCAGAATACACACCACACATAGAGAGAAACATACACCACCCTGGTAATCATCTCTTTATAATCTGTCACTTATTTTATAGCTTGAACCCAGCGTACCCTCTAGTTTTGAACGTGAGTCCCATAGTTGGAAACCAAACTTAGCCAACATTTGTATGGGAGAGAATCAACCCTAAGTGATGTAAGAAACTTTATTCCCCAAGATCATAATTTCTGCATGTAAAATATTATTCTGAGGAGAAAATTTAAACTCTGTTCTTGCCAACTACAAAAACAATAAATCTGACTACATTTGACTAGTGTGGGAATCAAAACACATTTGACTGGTGTGTTTAATACAATAATAACCACATGGAGAAGCAATTGGTGAAGAAACACTCATTTTGGACAGGAAATATGTTTGACTTGGTTTTCATACTCTCTAATATTCTAAATATTTATATGCGAGGTATAAGTATAGTGAACCACAGAAGAGGGTTCATCTTTTAGTCTGGGTTGGAGGGCCTACTTCATCTTCCATTTATTCATTCATTTACTCAAAGCAGATATTGACGTCTACTATGTGACCAGCTAAGTACAAGAATGTGAAAAAATCAATGTCAAAATTCCTCAAAGAGCCAACAGCAAGTTTAGTAGCAGAGACAAATCTGTAAGGGAACAATTACAATTTTAAACACATGCATACAGCAAGCACTCACAAAAGGGCTGCAGCACTGCATAACTCCAGAGGGAAATGGGGAAAAGAATGTCAAGAAAACCTTCACAGAAATATTTGGGCAGATTATTAGAGAATCGTGGAGAATTTGTTGACAATACTGAAGGTAAGAAGGGAAATACCAAATAAAATGCATCATTTAGCATACAAAAATGAACATGGGGATAATTGTGAGCCCAAGTCTGCAAAGATAGAGTGAGGCTTGATCATTTAAGTCCTTGCTTGGAACATATGGATTTGGATTTTAGTGGGTGATAGGAGCCCATTGAAGGATTTTAAGCATGTAACATGAACAGATATATAATCTAGGAACCTGATTTGGACAAATTGTGGATTTGTCTCGCAGGAGAGGGAGAGTACAGACAGAGACAGAGATAATAGTGCAATATAAAAGAAATGGGGAAAAACTGGACAAAAACAGTGATTTCGGTGATAGAATAGACAATACTTAGAGATGCTTAGATGTGGAAATGGGTGAAAAGGAAAACCTGATAATGTTCTTAAATTTTTACTTTGGAGGATTTGGAGGATGATATGCATTCAATAATATAGGAAATATAAAGAAGAGAACAGATATATGTAAAAGAGTGGAGAGGATAGTTCAATTATGGTCATATAGGACACACTGGTAGAATTTTCTTGTGGACATTGGAAATATAGATACGAACTTCAAAAGAAAGATTAAAAAGTGGAAACTCACTGGGAGTAAGAGTAGAATTTCAAGTAAAAGGTTTGGATACAATCTCTCATGGAAAGCGTTACTGAAAAGAGAAGAGAATTAAGGACAGATTCCTAGAAAATATTCCATTTAAGGGTCAGACAAGAGATGAGAGAATGCTAATTTTATTTCCAATCATTACATCTGGCTTACTTGTATAAGTAAGTGCATCTCTTTTTGTGTGTGTTTGTTATTTGTTTGAATTTTCCAATCTAGATTTGATTCAACTAAGTAGTATAATAGAAAATAGCCTTATTTTGAATTTCATTTCAATAAGTTGTACTAAATATTTTCAGATGTCTCAATATGAACATATACGAAAATATTACGCATATTTTTTGCATTTTCATCATTTTAACAATTTTTAAGGAAAGATAGAATCATCTACATAGTAACTTTATGAAAATATCTTCAAAAAACCTCTCCAAACTATTCAAGAACTATAATACAGTGTTCAACAATTCTTTAGGGTGACCAGACTTTAGATTACAAATTCAAGACTGAAAATCTGGCAATCTGCTTAGGGGAATATAAAGAGTATGTAAATCTGTCTATGAAAAAACATCACATCTCTAGGTATATAGGTTTCAAGCAATATTTGCGACTGGGTTAATAGTCTTTCATATTTTTAATTTTCAGAGAATCTTAGATGAGACATTGAGAAACTACAGTCTTTCTATCTGGAGAATAATAACAACAACAAAATATAGTGTTCTATCTGTTAATTGAAAAAGGAAAATCTAACTGAAATGGCTACTTCATATATATAACACCAATAAGTTCCACTTTAACTAAATTAACCTACTGATCTAGGACAATGTAGCTTTGTCATTGATAGGTTGCAATAGCTGGGTAAAAAAAAACTACAATCCCAGTTTTACTTTTTACTCTTATAGTAGTAGACATAAGGGAACCTTAAGATTAATATGTCTTCTGGCAAGACATTTTCTAAGCCTTAGCATTTGACACTGTTTTCCAAGTATTTTTCTGCCCAAGAAAATAATTTATGAATTTTCTTTTTATATATCTAGTTTTATATACCACATTACCTCATTTGATACTCAACCTAGAGCATGGACAAAGCAGACACAATTATTTCAATTTTAGAGAGGAAACTGAGACAAAATAATAATAAAGATAATATTAATCAGAACTAATAACTTTTCAAAACTTAGCATGTTGCAAGTACTGTGCTATGAATATTTTTTTACTAAGTCATGTAATCTTCACAGCCAACTATAGAGTTAATACTAATTTTATTTTCAGTTTTCAGATGAAGAAACTGAGTTTTAGAGAGGTCTGGGAACTTTTCCAAGGTCACATAGCTAGTGAGTGTTAGAAATGGGACTCAACTATATCTGTCAGATGCTAAATTTCACAGTCTTAACCTTTGTTCTGCTTTCTGGGTGTGAAATGGCTTTAGTCCTTGTCGAGGAAGAGTATTCAAGAACAGGTGGAGAATCTGGATTGTGCAGCAGTTGTGAATCACTTTGAGGCAAATAGCTACTAAATGAGAGAACTGGGATAGAATCCAGGTTGATAACTCCAAACTGTGGGACCCTGAATCCAGATCTTTGCAGTGTAGCCTAAACACTTGACGCAGTTGAGTTATGCAGATAACCAAGTTCACAGTCGCTCCCTATAGAGTAATTGACAACTTTTGATTTTAAATTTTCATGCCATTATATGATTACTATGCTGACACGCAGAGTAGTCGAATTTACCTAACACTGATGCAGACTCTATGTGTAATTTAAGAATAGTTGACGAAATCTCACTTGAATACCAAACCTAGAAGAATTATGACAATAATGATAATATCTATTGAGAGCTTCCTATGTTTCAGGCACTGAGCTATATCATTTATAAACATTACCTTATTTAATCTTAAACATCTCTTGGTATCACACTATATGCTTATTTTTTATGTATTTAAATTTCAAGAGGCATCAGGTTTTCAAGGGAATCAATGCCCAGAAAATGAAATAGGGCTTCAAGTGTCATTAAAATGTCTAAGAGTTTTCCAGAAGCAATAGATGAGGTTTCCAACAGAGCCTAGTGAGACCAAATTGCTACATGATGAAAATGTGTTTTATCATTCCTTGTCTGAGAAGATGACTAGCGCTGTGACATGATCAGCCAAACGGCTCAGCCCAGGCCTTTCCTGGACAGGATGCATTTGATCCCTGTGCTGGCTGTGCTCTTGAACCAAAACCACATTTTCAGTCTGGTGAACCCCTGAGACAGCGTGCTTTTGGGACAGTCAGCTAGAAGGTTTGGAGAGTCTTGCATTTTGAAAAGTATTGTAAAACAACCCCATTATCAAGAACAAAGAGAAAGCATAAGAACTGAGTCCTATCACAAGATACAATATACTAGGAAGGTACAGAGAAACCACTTATTCAGAAGAGAGCTGCGTATATGAAAGATCAGTTTGCTTACCTAGTGGTTATATATGAAGAGGAGTAACAGCTTCTAAATTAAGATAATACTGCTCCTTTGGTGAGTGTGCATGAGCATAATATTCCATGGAATTTTTCCCCCAGACAGTTAAATTAACTCCTTGGAAATGTAGCACACTAAATGATTCCTTCCAAGAAGTAACATGAAATCATTTCTTTTTCAGGCTTGATTAAATTCCCTCTGCCTGTACAAATTTTATATCTGTGCCCAAACTTTATGTATCCATTTCTGATCATTGAACAGAGCACAGACCCTGTGTGATCCATCTCCAGTATTAAGTAACAGCGGTTTTCTTCTTGTTCTAGGGCATTGAACAGTTCCAAGCGGTTCCATGCACATGCACCATGTCTGGGGTTGTGTTCTAGGGGATGCTATTTACATAAGCTATGTGAATGGGCCCACTCCCCAACAAATTGTACAACAGGATCTTGTTCTCATCTGGTGATAGGAGAACAGTCTGAGGAGAAGCAAGTGTTTGCTGTAAGGGAAACGCAGAACCACCTTATTGAGCAGAACACCTTGCACTGGTTAGCAATCCCAGGGGAGGACTCCAACCACAGGGAGGATAGCAAAGATCATCATCGCTATGCTGACTGCTAGGAATTGAAGCCCAAATCCTCTGTCCACTGTGTCTTGGTATTGAACTGCCCAGGAAAACATAACATAGTCAAGCACTAGAAGGAACAATGCTTTACTCACAAAGAGAAGAAACAGAGTAAGATCAGCTCCAATAGAGGGCATCAGCCCCCCTTGGCCAGGGGGTCTCTCCCGGTAGCAATTGGCCTCCCCAAAATCCTCTCGCACTTCAGTGCAAGGACCTTGTCCCCTCCCCTTGAAGAACAGATATACTGTAATAGTGGGGTTGGCCAGGTGCCATATGACCTTCACGCTTAAGCAGAACAAAGGAGCATACATTGAGCTTGAAACAGGGAAGGATATTCCCACACAAGGCAGTAAACCCAGCACAAGCTGTGTAGGTTCTTTATCTCTTGGGAAGGAAACGTTCCAGGCCTAAGGTCCATTTTTATTTGGCCAAGTGGATGTCAAAAGACTGCATGCACGAGACTGCCTTTCCCAACACACCTCAACCCCACCCCATCATCACAGCCTCCCCATCCCAAATGACCTCCTCAGGAGTGAAGAGAAATCAGATTTCCTGAATAACATTATCTTGCCTTATCCCTACTCCCACCAGTGAATTCTAATGCAGGTACTGCGCACTGATGCATGCTCTCCATCTGGAGACTACATGATCAGTCAGAGTTGGTGTATACGCGACTCCTATGTGGAGTTGGGGACTGGAGCAGGATCTCAAAGCAGGGTCCAGTAGACAAGCTAGATTGAAATGTAGATTCCAGGGATGGTGGCAAATTAAACAAGATCAGGAGCATTTAGATTCAGAGTCACCATTTGCTCCATCAGCAAGGTGGAGAAATGCTTAAACCACGAGGACGGGCACAGTAGCCTCTGCAGCTGTAGTCTTGCCCATCCTACATCTGTCGCCATTTCCCTAGTCCCTGCATGGACTACCCCTTCAGCCACGTGGGGAAGAGGTTGGGGTGCCAGGGAGCATTGCCAGTGCTTGGCTGAGGAATCAAGACAAGTGACAGAAATAAAAAACAAGTGTGAAACTCCCTAGCACTTGTTGGAGTTGATTATTGTGTATTCCTTTAGTTTGAAAGCATTACAAGCTATGGAGCAGGTTTATGAATATTATTTAGCTGGTTTATGAATCGATTTGACATTTATTTTTAGTCAGATTCATGTGGAAAATGTGGAAAAAAAACAGCAAGAAAAGATCTTTTGTCTTAAAGAAAATCAAAATCAGGGTCAGAAATTAACAGAGTATCTGAACTCATTGTAGTTCAATACCCAGAAGCAAAGATTGTGATTTTTTTTAGTTGTAGTTAACTTAAAATGAACCTATGAAAGCAGTACTACCTGACCTCTGGAATCTGTGAGACATTCCAGTGTCTTTCTAATGAAGTCCCCTTCTTCTTCTTAACTTTGTTTGAATAGGATTTTCCGTTTACAAACAAAAGAATACCAACTAACAAACTGGGATAATGACATTTGCCTTGCAGGTTTCTAACAAAGTTTGGGTTGTTTTCTGAAAAGGGATTGGCACACAGTAGGCCTTCCACAAGTGGTGACTGTTATTAGCAGGGTAAATTGATTATCTTAGATTTACCTGGCTTATCTTTTCACATTTTATCGTCAGTGAAAGAAAAACAAAGGCTGTTCTTTAATGTTGGAACCACAGAAGAAATGATGGATGGGTGGGAGAGGAAGGGGGCATCGCATGGAAGCAAAATCGATGCTGGTGGTCAAAAGGTGACAGATGTTAAAGCTACATCACTCTCACATCTTACCGTTATCTGGCCGTGTTAACTCCGGATGTAGCTCTTTAACAACACCAGTGCCCAGCTGAGAGTTTACTTCTAAGAAAAGTATTGATTTCATACAGGTTCCCTTTTTAATTTATTAAAAAAGCAAATGAAATTTCAAGCAATTTCCAAGAAAAATGTTAATTTTTTGCTAAAGGCTAAAGTGTTTAGCACTCTAATAATAAACGATCTATTAATCACATTTTTCGGGTAAAGAAGACTATCCCGTAATATTATTAGGCCAGCCACGTTGCAAATAACTGAACAGTTTTTCTAATTATATTTTATTTTCTTCCATTGAGTTAAATAATTGAAGAGTTGAAATATAATTACTTTGAAAAGACATAGAGTTAAAAATCAGTATCTAAATGCAAAAAGAGCTATATGTTATACTTGCCTATAGGTCATAGTGTATATTAGGCTGAACAGAGTAAAATTTAAATATGCATATTGAAATATAGTCCATTTAAATATGCTCATATGAATTAGTTAAAGTTGTTCAAACTTAAAGTTGTCTTTCTCTGTTTGGGAAAAATGTATAAAATAAATAATACATCCACTGGGGAAAGGTAATGTGTGGTAAGCCAAAATAATAAACAAATACTCTTGTGATCTCTATCACATGTTTTCATTATAGTTGTGTGGATATTTGTGGTTTAATTGTATTAGAGCAATAGCAACTTTATATTAAAAGGTTGAAGAGTGGATATAGATTTGCTTTTTAAATAAATTGAAGGATTTTATCTGAAATAGAATTATATGTACTTGCGTGCATATGATAGCTGACATCTACAGTTCCTTAAAAAAGAAATCTCCTTTCATCATTTGAAAAAGAAATAAGCAAAATATCTGGCTTTTTGGAAGATACACAATGTATTAAAAGCAACCCTCTACAGTTTACATCTAGTACAGTTTTTAATCAGTAGAGGGCTCTCTCGTCTATGTAAGATCCACATTACAAATGCACAGTCTGTACAGGCAGTCAGTCACACACACATTGTGCACACACATGCACACACACACACACTCTTACACACACCATTTAGATTAATAAAGCTGTCATTTTTCATTGTTTTCAAATCACCTTTAATATCAGTTGATTTTAAAGCTTAGGGAAATGAACCCATAGGCAGCACCCACTGACAATATGTTAGAACATTCCCTACCTAAAAATACTGATAGGTGTTTACAAGTTTGCTTCATTTCACTGTGACATTCCCCAGCTCTGATGTGCATTTGGCTGCTTTCCTGAATTCACACATCTCTGTGTTTGCACATGTGCTTGTGCGTTTTGCAGAAGTATCACTACTCAAGCTTTGCAAAATAACTATCTAACACATCTAAGTGATGCTACTGAGGCTGTGTCTTTATTATGCCCTCCAAAACTTGAGAGTACAAAAAAAAATCCAACTACTGATGTTTGCTTTTGATAGAAGTCACTGAGCCCAGCTGTGTTTTTCTCTCACTGAAAAATAGATGAAGACGTCCTAACTGGCTTGACTTTTATTTGGGAGGTTTTATTTTTTTCTCTCCTTGGCCTGTAGGCTAGCTGATTCACTGATCCATAACAAAAGTGCCAAAACTATGAAAACCCCACTGGGGCAGACATTTGTAACAGAAAGGGGATTTCTGGCTGTGCGAAAGCAAGGCTGGAATAATCTCAGACTGCACCCCTAGGCTGCTTGTCATGATACAGTTAAAAACTGGCTGGGCTGCCAACAGAATCAACTGTTTAAACATCTTGCTGATTGTTTGGTGTAGTGGCCCAATAGATGCTTAAAAACATTGGTTTTCATGGACCGCTGGTGGAACTCTCTTATATCCAGCTGATCCTGGGTTATTACTCAGACATTTGCTCAGCAGCCAGATTCAAGAATTCATTTGGATGCTCTTAAAAGAGCCAGAAAGGAAAGAGCCTATGTTTTTCCTTACTTCTTAAACCCTCAGACCTGTGAAACCTTTCCTGCTCACTCTTCATTCAGGGTAGAATTGATTGCTCCTCCTTCCTTTGGGCTCCAACTAGGCTCTCTGTTTACCTCTGTGATAATTTCATTCGCTTCTTTTGGTATCACGTATTTCCACTAGCCACCCTAGCATGGAGTTTAAAATGGGGCCATGTTGATAGTATGATGCTGCCTCTTGCCCTCTACCTCGTTTATTCTTGCCCAAGTCGAACCCCTGAAGTGCCTCATCTCATTACCTAAATATTTCTGGTCATTTCCAGAAGATGTTCGTCTCATACAGACATGAAAGAAGGCAGTCAGCTCTCAGATGATAACTACTGGCTACCACTGCCACTTCGGATCAGGACTAGGAAGCCTGATTATGCCACAGATATGAACCTTATTTGGCAATCCAAAGCCACTGCCATGAAGCTGACATTTTGATCTCCTTCTTTCCAAATCTTGTATGACTCTCACTTGGTTCCAAAACTGGAGTGAAAAGAAGAAACATGATTAATTAGAACTATCTCCCCTCCCCAACCTCAGCAGCTATGCACTATTATCCTTGTGGAGAAACTAAGGTTCAGAGAGGTTAAGCAACATACAAAAATCATGGGTTAGTAAGTGGCAGTCCAAGAAATCAAATCCAGATCTTTCTAACTCCAATTTCTGTGCCTGTTTCACAGCTCTTATAACATTAGATAAGAGGCTTACCCTTGCAGAGCAAGGGTTCATATCCACCTACAAAACACGAGGTAAAAACATAATAGCTTCATGGACTGAGATGAGGCCAATCTCAATACATGATTCTAAACAAAGCCCAACCGCTTTGTTTGACATCCAAAGTCACCCACTCTTTATGGCCACTACCCCCACTGCAGATGCCTGTGTTCTGATGTATGTCTGTCCACTAAGCAAGGCAAGTCCAGCCCTTCCTCTGAGCCTTTGCTCATGCTAGCTCTCTCACAGTCCCTTAGTCTCACCTCTCCTCACTCATCTAATTCTCACTCACACTTTAGGACCTTGCTCCTAATGACTTTCTCCACTTACCTCGGGCTTTCTCTGCTTTCCTCTAACAGTTATTGTTGTAAACCACTCATTTTGCATTTATACATACTCTCGTATTATTTCAGAGTTTTGCAAATGCAGATGCCATTTTCACATGGCTGGAGAGTAACTTCTCGAGATTGTGAACTGTCTTCACTACATATATAGATATTATGTGAGTTTATTCATATCAGATATAGGCTACACAATCTCGTCACTTACAGATGGTTTTCACTGCATTGACAGTTAAATGACCCCTCTCCACCTCAAAACTACTCAAGCTCTAGAAATGACGTATCCAGAAATAATGTATCATATGTCCCTACCATTTCCATTTCTAAACCACAAAAATTTAACGGTTTTTTTTTTCCTAAAAATTTTATTTGGGGGTGGAAAAGAGGAGGATGAGGAGAAAATGGGAAATATTTAAACTTTTTTTAGACTACGTTCTATCTTCGGAGAATGTTTCAATGATAAAATTTTGATATATGTGGTGACACAAAGTTCCCCCCCGTTTGATCACCAAGATAAAGAATATTAGGATTGGGTTGGTTTCCACTAACAAATAACACATACATTTCCATTGACTGACGAGGGAATATTAACACCAAACATATATCCTTAATCATTGGTAAATACCAATCCATGAATATGAAGTCTTTAGTAAAATTATAAATGTCAAAATACATCGTAGAGTATTGTATGATTGATTATATCAGCCAGAATAGCAGCTAGATCCTAGGCTATAAATATTTAAATTTCAGAACAACTTAACAAGTTTCCCTTTGTAGTCATCATTTTTAAAATCTTTCTGTAACTTAGGGAAGAGTTATAAATTACATTGAGTAGAAATATAGGCAGGAAGGAGAATTTCTGATTCTAAGAAGAGTGATAAATAATTTCATCTCAAGTACCAAATCTGAATGGTTGGCAGTGGCTGTCTAGACTCTAGAGCACTATGTTGAGGAGAATTGTGGGGCTGGGGCCAGTCTCTGTCATATCATGATTGGTTAGTAATGTCTGCCATAAATGCAGAACTGTAAGGGAGAGCACATGTGTCTCCCTTATATAATAGGACTTACTTATAGTCTCATTGATGAGATTTTGCCAATTTTGGTCCTTCTTCGGGGTCCACAATGGGTTCAGTCTCACGAATGTTGACCTCATAATGCCATATGGGAGCATGAAGTAGAGATGTATGAAACCGTCAGTATTTTGGAGGCATGCTTGTACTTTGACATAATGGTAGTAGATTGTAGGCAGTGTTGTAGAAGTAAACTAGATCTCCAACGAGGTGGGGCAAGAGATGGGGAGAAGGCATTTGCTGGTTCCCATGGTAGAAATACTTCTACCACGGCTGATTTCAAGTTACCAATGTGAAGCCATTAACCTGAAAGTGGGAAAGAACATGCACAGTCCAAGCTAGTATGAGGCGGCTCCCGCATACCACTGATTGTAGATGGACTTCTAGGGTTGAGGGTACTGAGTAAATGCTGGACCATAGAATGGAGAATAGGTACAAGGTTTCAAAGAAAGACCAAGAGTCCATAGGTAGATCAGCTGTCTACAAATGGGGAACAGTATCAGCTATAAATCAGAGCTCAGACTAACATTTTGAAGTTAGAAGAACATAAGAATAAGTTTCAGTGCCATCCTTCACAAAAATACATCTTACCTTATCAATTGACATGACATGCAAATGTTCCAGGGCCATGTGCCGAGGCAGCATAGCATATCGGTCAAGTACGTGGCTTCTGGAGCCAAATTCCTTGGACTTGAATCCTTTCTCTGCCACATACTAACTCTCTTGACAAAGTTACTTGTTCTTTTGTGTCTCAGTTTCCTCATAGGTTAAAATAAAGATGTTAGTAACACCTAGTCCATGGAGTCATGTTTAAGATTAAATTAGTAACTGTAAGGTGCATAGAACAATATCTGTATCTGGTACATTAAGAGTGCTGTTTAAGTGCTTACAAAATAAAGGTACCTAAAATGTAGATCTGAAACTTTTACCAAAACATCTTTGTCGATATATAATTTGCCTTTGAACTTAGGACAGAGCAACAGGATAGCCATAATAAATATGCTCAGTGGGGTAACTAACTTCATATTCATAAGCATAACTTAAATTTATTCTCCCTTTTATAGTATCCCAATAATTTAGGAACATAATGAGGACTAATAATTACAATAACAAATATATAGCAATTTTTTAAAGTTTTATTTTATAGTTATTTAGATTTTTATGGCAAATTTAGTAACAAGGCCAAAATTTATTTATTTTTTATTCCTGCAAACAAACTCCATTTTAAATTGTGAGTTGGAATTTCTTTTTTGTGTTAAACAGATTACTGAACTTCATGATATCAGAAATTTATGACATTTAAATCTAGAATACATTATGAATACAATAAAGGGGACTTTTTTAAAATCAGAAATCCAAAAAAAAAAAACCTCCCTGTTTCCAAACATAAACTCATAGAAATAAAAACTCTGGCAGTGGCCAAGCTTATTATACCACTGCAGTCCTGTTTCCCTCAGCACTAGATTTCTAAACTTCTAAGTCCATGCAAATTCTACATTTATTCAAGTTTTTAACTAAAACAAGTTAAAATGGAGGTGAAAGAACCTTTCCTGCCAGTTCTGTTCAATAGCATGTTAATCAGATTGCAGTAATAAGTATGAAACAATGCATGCAATTAGCAGTGGTTAATTTGAAACTACTTCATGTCAGTTTCTTTCAGAGCAATACGTTAGTAGAGTAATTATTTATTACCCCGAGGACATGATCAATGATATCCCTCCATAATAATGTCTGCAAAAATGAGTAGCATCCTCATCTGCATAAAAAGGAAGCTATAGAAAGTGATTTTTTTTCAGCTAAATAAAAGCAAAAAACTCTTTCTAAGCTGTTTCCAACTATTTCATTAGTAATGATAGATAAGCAAACCATTTGTTACGCTTCAATATTTTTATGGTAACACAATGGTGAGGGAAAAAAAACAGCATTAGTGATTTAAATCCACAAACCCTATCTTTATTGAGAAAGAAAAAAATGACCCATTTCTAAATGTCATTGTAGTCATTAATGTGTGTGTGCTAGGCTCTTGCACACACACAGTAATTCATGAGTCCCTTAGCTGGAGCTTGGGGATAGAATTTATGGGAAGCCCTGAGTGATAACACATGGTCTACACAGCTGAGCCATGGTTATCCAAAGGCAAGGAAGAGATGCCAGGTTAACCAGGTGGCTGCAATTAGATGGTGCATTTGAATAATTGGGAAGGTTGTATTAGAGGCTACCATCTTGGCTTTCTTAGTTCACTGTATATTGGACAAGAAATCCTTTATGCCTTCATAGCCAATTAATTTACCTCATTGAATAAAATACCCAACATTCTGAGAAGGACTAGCAAAAAATCACCTCTGGAAGTAGTTCATCTGGACAGTGGAGGGGAGGGAACTACAGAATGGAGTAGGCGGGAAAGGACAATGCCAGAAGCTAGACCAAGAAGAAATGGTTAGAAGGATGCACAGGCCTAAAATGAGGCATCCACCTCACACAACTGCAAGAGGCTCCATTCATTTGGAGAATGGCACTCCCAGGAGTTGGGCAGTTGACAGCCTGCACAGCTATATGTGGGGGACCCAACCTGAGGTGATGATTTGAGGGAGAGGAATGCTTTACACAGAACAAGTACCTACATTTACCATGACATCTGAGGAAGAGATCAAAGTCAAAATCCAGAGTAGGAGAACCAAACGGAGGACATGGGCAGATTTTAAAATTCAGGTGAGGCAAGGGTCCACAAATACTATTCAGTTGACCTCAGGAGTTGGCCATGGAGCAGGCCCTCATAGCTCTAATAGGGTCAAAAATAAAGCTAAACTAATAAAATTACTGGTTATATACCTAACATCCAGAAACTCGGCATAGTATAATGTGCAGAAGAAAGAGCACAATCACTTTTCAAATGTATAAAATGGAAATGATAATTTTTTAATAAAATAAAAATATATTACTTTTAAGGGGGTTGAAAGTTTTACATGAGAATTGTGTGGGTGGTGGACTTCTATGTTATAACTGCCCAGCACCTTCCTTCTTGGGGAACAGTATTCTCTTCTTATGAGAACTGTTCTCCTTCCACTCCAGATTTTAATTCTACTAGGTATTGTTATGCTCATATATGACTCAGGCTACTTGACCACAATTTATCAATCTGAGTGTGGGCTCAGATTGATAGCCTGAAGGCTACCTGCCTTGTTAGGCCAGTTGGAGTTCTTTTTTGTGATGTTTTGCATTCAAACAGGGAAAGACAGTAGCATCTGGTGTGGTACCCATAAAATGTGATCTAAGAGCTGTCAGTAGCTATGTCTCCCACCATATGGAGGAAGTGGTCTGCAGTAGGACAGAACAGAGCTGGCACACAGAGAGGAGAGAGAGGTCTTGCTGGCATTCAGGTCCCTGGTTTTATTGTTCCTGAGACCCAGCTGAGTCCTGGCCCTTCTTGCAGTATATATAGTCAACTCTTCCTTCAATGTCATTACGCATACATTCCAATTTTCTCCCAGTGAATTCCCTTCTTACCTTAAGCTAGTTTGAACTGGGTCTCTGACTAAAGCAGTGTAATATACTTGGCTTAGCACCAAACACACACTTGGTTTTCAGGAAAAAAAAAATGTAAGGGAAAGAGGCAATACATTGAACATAAAATCCTACTGAGCTGATAGATCTTTGTAGATGAATACTTAATTGCCTTTTAATTGTTTCAGGTATATTAGTTATGCCTTATAAATAGTTTTTGACTATTTAAGGTAAGTTAATATGTACTGTATATACCAGCATCTCTAACAGTATCTACTCCAGTTCCGGGTTAAAAATAATAACTCAAAAGTATTTACTGGTTAATTGATCAAACACTTTGCATTTTGACCATTCACTTTTAACTTTTTCAGGACTCTGGGTTACCATTTAGTGCACTAAAGTAATGACTTCCTAATAGTGTGCCAACAATAGACAAGATTTAACATATCTCTGGGGTGCCATTACCACTTTTTCCATCAGATTGGGCACAATGTTGGTATCATTTTGACTGTTACTAATTCGGCAAGAATGGTTTCAGTTACAGAAAACCTGAATCATGAAGTGGCATTCTAGGCATGTTCTTAGTTTATCCACCAACCAATCAACTTAGTAAAACCTACAGTAATAATCAAATCAAACCAAATGCAAGCAGAAAAGTCCAGAGAGTCAAGTTGTTGAGATCTTTTAGACTTCTTGCCTAGTAAATGGATACGTATAGTTAGCAGCAATGGAGAAATGTTTCCTATTTGATTTTATTAACTGATTGATGTGAATTAATGCATTAGGATATTTGATTGTGTCATAAAATGTGTATATGAGCATCATGATTCAATTTAATGTACCTATTACTGGTTGATGTGCCATTATATTAGGCTAAATTAAAAGAATTTTATGGAAAAAAAATTACAATTAAAGACTCAAAATTGATTGCATTCATAACTTAAAAGAAGATATTCTGTTCCATTAATATTTTGAATAATTATAATAATATATCAGAAAACAATGTGTGAAACTGGGGAGGCAGCAAAGTAAAGCAAAGATAAATAGAATAAAGAGTCAAAAATAAAGTCCACTTTCTGTGTTAAATTCAATATTTTCTCTTTTGCCCAACTTTTCAAGAACTCAAAGAGCAAGAAAAGTCACATAGTTAATAGCTTATCTCAGCAAGTAAGTTTTAGGTCACATTGTCATAAAGGAGATGAATTTTCCCTCTTTCATCTTCCAAATTACAAAATACATTATTTCCAAATAAGGCATTTTAATTTTTTAAACGATGTTTTCATAGATAATAAGGTGACACTTTGAACAGACCATGTCAATTCTCAAAATGCAATATGTGCTTTCTGAATGGTGGCCAACCGTCTTAGTTTGACCAAGACTGAGAGGTTTTGGGGACATCAGACATTCAGTGCTAAAAACAGGACAGTCCTCCTGGCAAACTGGAATTTCTGGTCATCCTATACATGCAAATTATTTGGTTTTAGTTGTAAACTTAAGTATCCAGAGGCTGATTTGGAAAATGTTGTGATTTACCCCTAAAGACTTAGGTATGCTTCTCGCTCATTACAAGTGGATGAAAGATGATTGTAAGTGGATGAAGGCTGATCCCGTAGGGAAGTATGGCACTGATATATTGGAGCTTTCCTCTTACTTCCAAAGAATTTTGAAGGTTTTCTGATCAGGAAATGTTCTACTCTTCCTCCTGGGAGTGTGGTCCACAGACGAACAGCATTAGCATCAGCTAGGAGCTTGTTAGAAGTTCATAATCCCAAATATAAATCCAGACCTACTGAGTCAGAATCTGCACTATTAACAAATTCCCAGGTGATTCATATGCACACTAAAGTTTGAAAAGCTCTGCTCTAAACTCTTTGGCAAGAATTTTTTAAATGGACTCCAATTTTTCTCTATTGTCATCTTTCTTCTGAATTCCTGTCTAGTCACTACAAAGCTAGTGCAGGCTCATTAGCTGAGCTGCAATTAACTTGGGATTTGTAATCATTTGACCTGGGCTGTACTGACAACCTGCCTGCCACCTTTGCCCTACATTGAAGTTGAATTGAAGAAGAATTCTCTAAGCAAGAGGGAATAGTTAACCAATTTAGGAAAACCAACTCTTTTTAACATATAACAAATTAATTTTCATAAAGTAATGGATGCTATCTGTAAATTAAAGTAGAGTTGTCTAGCAGGACCTTTGTTTGGTAACTTTTTGTTCCCAGGCAGTTCAAATTAGTGCAAGAAGGGAAGCTGCATGGGATTAAACAATATTTACACAGCCTTCCTCTGTTTGGCCTGATTCTGTAAAGTTTTATTGAACATTTTGACAAACTCTTGTCTAATTAGTTAACCTCGTTTTCCATGCTTTCCTTGCATGTTAAACTGCAAAATTGAGTGTAATTCTTAGGACAAGCCATGCTCTTTTAGGTCTCCTTGGTTTGCCATTTTCTTTTGCTTGGAAACCCTCTCCCCACCACCCTTAACCCCCAAACCTGTTGTCTGACTGGAAAACTACACTCGTCCTTCAAATGTCACTTAAATACTATGTCCCATGTCACCAACCATCCAGGTTTAGTATATGCTCTCTCTTTCTGTCCTTGTGTTGCTCCTTCCCCCAAGCTTTAAATAATTATTACATTGAATTACTATGGTTTGTGTGTGGGAGGTCCTCCAAACGGAAAACTTAAGTCCTGGCGGGGAGATGACTTTTGTGAGCTTAATACCTAACACATACCAGGGGCTGTATAGATATTTGTTGAGTGCATCGATGAACAAGAAACTGAGTGAATGAATGAATGAATGAATGAATGAGTTTTAATGAGGAAACCTCACTGAGAATGGACATTTAATGTTCTGATATACTTTTTTCAGTGAATTCTGCCCATGCCAAAAGAACCAGAAGAGAGAGGGGGTATTGATACTTGTGTCTAAAACCTGATGCAGGCCCCTCATTTCAGTACACGGAACACATCTTATTTTTGAGGCTGAAACTGAAGTAAACAGATACTCCTTGCACTGTTTCTTCAAAGTTTACTTTGTTTAAAGAATCAGCCTTGTTCTATACCACAATGCAGAGTGTTCTATGGTTTCCTCCAATTTCCACTAGTCTTGATCAGAGACAATATGGCACACATTGGCCCATCTTTCCCATCACATTATGTAGATGTGTGTTTAATTTTCTAAGGGGTTACATTGCTGCCTGGTGGAAGATCGGAGCTTGAGATTCGTTGACACCGGCAAAATGTCGTTGAAAATTTACAAACAGTTATGAACTTCGAAGATGGAGACTGGAATTTAACTTTGGAGCAAATTATACTCTTGGAGAAGATAACTCTAATAATGCAAGTTGTTAAATGAGAATTTAAATCAAGTGCTTGCTCTTATTTTTGGAGAAAGCTTATAAGTAGTCATTTTGAAGTAACCAAAATGCACCATTTCAGATCAAGAAGAGTAGTGTTCTCTTCAGCAGTACAGTCATGTGCTGCATAACAACATTTCGTTCAGCAACAGACTGCATATATGATGGTGGTCCTATAAGATTAGTACAATATAGCCTAGGTGTGTAGTGGGCTATACCATCTAAGTTTGTGTAAGTACACTCTACAATGTTCACACAACAAAATCAGCTAATGTCACAGTCCTCAGAATGGTGTCCCTGTCGTTAAGTGATACATGGCTGTACAAATTAGGTATATTTTAGTGTACTTACATTGTTGCAGATTTTGGAGTGGAGACTGAATCTCAAATGCCTTCAGAGGGCAGGCTGTTAAAGTAAATAAGTGAAGTGGGACAGGTGGGGCCTTGAGTAACCCAAGGGGTAACTTTTACTCTGCCTTAACAGATTATGATCATGCAGGAATATAACTTTAAGATTACCATGTATTTTAATTTTTCAAAGGAAGCTAACATTCTAGATATTTATAGGAAATTTCCAGTTGTTTAAATGTTGGCAAGCAATTCAGATTTTTATAAAACACTATGTGACCTAAATACAATATGTCTGCAGAGTGAATATGGTCCATGAACCAAAAGTTTATATAACCTCTGTTTGAAAGAAATATCTCTCTTTGAAATCTGAATTTAGACAGCTCTGTCTCCATAAATAATTGAGTGTTCCTGCAGGGTGGAATGTGTTCCGTGAGCAGGTCTTTCCAAGGTGCATTGCTAAGATAGAAATACTGCAGAAAGGTCACACAGACTCTGGAAGAAACTAGACAAATCTCCATGCAGTACAACCTGGAATGGATTGTTGGTGTGTCACGTATAGTGTTGGTGTGTGACTCACGGTGTTGATGTGCTACTCGTGGTAATTAGTTAAAAATAAGTAGTCTAGACTTTGAAAAGTGTACTGTGGGACTGTAGTGATTGTTTCTCCGAGAACATCAACAGCTATATGGATACTTCTCTGGCAGAGAAAAGTTGCTCTAAATGCAGCCACTTTTAATAGGGGATGAAAGTTTCTCTGTGTTATACTTCACATTCGTCATCCCTGAGTCTTGTTTAAAGTTACAGCCTGGTCTCTTTTGTGCTATGAGGAATTAAAAGGTGCCTGTACAATGTTTTGGAAAGAATAACCAACAAGAGAGTAGTGTCCTCTCGCTAAGGCCGTACTGGGAATTTCAGCAACAGCTATCAGTAAAGAGACGTTGTACCGAGCAGTGGAAATGTATGAAGAGGTGGTTGTAGCAGTGGCAGCAGCATAGTAACATACCAACAAGGCAAGAGAACCCAAGAGAAAGAGCTCCCATGAATAAGCCCTCTGGGAATTCTCCCTACCCTCCATCCAAAGAACTGGGAGTACACTGACAATCTAATTTCTGGCAATTACACTTGATAAAAGGAATTGTGCCTTGTATTATACTTCCAGGCTGGTAAGGCATAAATTATATGGATTGCACTCCACAACATACATATATAACTTCATAACAGAATGCTTTGAATTTTATGAAAATTCAATTAACGGTTCTATACAACTGCAAACTAACATCAGCAGTTACTAATAGTATCATGACTGTTGTTGATTTTGCAACAATGAAGTATGAAGCATGTGGCGTATTATTCTTGTTCCCTCTTTGCCCAGTTCATTGTTGCTACACTTACTGCTTATCACCTTGATAAATCAAAAGCATTCTTTCTTCTTCCTGCCCTCCCAGAACCTCCTTTATATCCCCCCACACCCAAGTCTACAAAACACAGTCATTTTACCAAAATAAACTGAATAGATTCTATGAACTGTATGAATAGCAACAGAAAGCATAGAATATGTCCAAATTAAATCATTCTATTTCAAAATATTGACATGATCATCTTTTGCTTCTTAATATCAGAATATTCTTTAAAAAGAAAAGATATTGTCACAAGATGGCCAATAATATGGGATCTATGGGGGGGGCATTTGTTTGTTGTTTGTGTTTTTTAAGATCAGCTCTATTTGTGGCAAAGTTCCCACTCTTCTAGGACTTCCTGCCATTTTATCCCTCTAGCTGTTCTGCAGACAGCCATTCCCTTTCACACTCCAGCGAATCAGTAGAACCCCAAACCTTAGTTTTTACATTCTTATAACACAGAGCATTTCTTAGAGTGATTGAAATGACCCAGACAAACAAGAATTGGCTGACTCTAATTTTTAATGCTTTCTCATTTGTCTACTTGGTCAAATACAATTTGACGAATGGACTCTGACGTATACATGAATTTCTCCTGCATTAGAGAAGCAGTCTATTGTCCAAAAGCTCAGTGCAGGAGGTAATGTGGGATATTAACTCACTACTTTTTAAATCTTGTAGTCTAAATCTTTGCTGTCTATTCTACTAGAATATTAATAAGGAGATCTGCAAGTTGTTATTCAATTGATTGTTGATTGTCCATTTTCACATCTTTAGAGAATTTCACTTTTAATGTCATTTTATTGAGAAGCAGTATATGGCCCACTGCATGAGCTTTGGAACAAGGAACCTGTTGAGAAAAGTCAACAATGCTAGAGGGCCTCACCTCTGTAGGAGGGCAGTAGAAAAGGGACAGACACATTCTGACTTCTATTCATACCACACTGGCTCTGTTTCTTTGTTTTTGGGTGATATAAACAATTAAAATGGAAATCTAAGCTCCAAGGGGACCAAAAGGGATAGATCACTACCCACTACTCTGAATATTCAGACACTAGTTCTGCAAGACTCATCTATGCAATTGTAAAACTGGGGTCTGGAGAGCTGAAGTTCTTACATGTCTCTAAATGACAATTTGTCTTATACTAAAAGCCTAGTATTGCATCACCTATATTAATTACCAACCATATTGAAGTTTAAGTATTACTCTGTTTTCATTTTGATTGAAGGAGGGGGCACGTGCGGGGGTTCTTTCCATTCTAGCAACCAGGAAAGACCAAGGTGACTTTGGTGAGGGAGAAAGTTGCCTTGTGATACTATCATTATCAGTAATTAGCCACAGTTAGTAAGCTTCTATTAATCAAATCCACATCTGGAAAGACTTTCACTAATTCTGTGAAATGAACAGTGTTGTTTGCAAAATTTAAAGCATGGGAGGTAACACTGCATAACTTTACAAGTCAACACGAAGGAAAGAAGAGAGGAAATCTTATCATTAATGCTTAGATAACGTTATTTAATTAAATCTATTGTCTATAAAATTATATACACATAAGAGAATGATTAAAACCATTCTCTTTAACAAAATTGGAAGCTCTAAAATAAACAATTTTAAGCTATTCTACATATATTCTTCTCATATGCTAGTTAATGAGATGCTGTGGGAAATGTCTAAACACATTGTAAATAAATCGGCGAAGATGAAAATCTCAGTTTCAGGACCTGTGAGTATAAATCTTTGGCATTTCTAGGAAAGGGAGAAATGTCCAAATTCTGAGGAAGAATTAAAGGAGTGAAGAAGTGATACTATTATTCCTGACCTAGAAAAGGGAGATAAAGCATCTTGTAAAGAGGAAGTTGAGTACTCCATCTCTCCTGTGCCCCCGGTCAAATATTCTGGAGACACAGGTACATCTGTAGGGACCCACATAGACTAGAAGATATAGAACTTCCACTGGTAAAGAGAGAGAAAAGACTGGAAAATGACAGCAATCTTTCCAGCTCTAGAGAGACCATGACTGGCATAAAAAGAAAAAGATTCCAGACAGGTAGCAATCCATTCAAAAAAGTCTAGATTGGGAAAATTCTCTTTCAAATATAGGTCACTTTCATCTCTTGGAATAAATTTGGTCCTTTGACTCTTCCTAATATTAGCCAACTACACTATTCCATGCTTTACAATCCTGTGCCACATAACGACTTGTCAGCCAATGATAGACCGCATATACAATGGTGGTCCCACAAGATTAGTACCATATAGCCTAGGTGTGTAGTAGGCTATACCATCTAGGTTTGTGTAAGTACACTCTATGTTGTTCACACAATGACAAAATCGCCTACTGATGCATTTCTCAGAATGTTACCCCACCGTTAAGCAACACATGACTATATTTATTTGACTAGCTCCTGATCAAAACCCTCCAAGGAGTTACATTTAGACCTAAATTTTGCATGGCACCTACTACATATACCTGCTTCATGTTCTAGAGGTAGCGGAAAGAGCACCAGGCTTAACTCAACTGACCTGGATAAAAATCTCAAGCCTGCCATTTTCTTGTCACGCAACTTTGGGCAATTAATTAAACCACACTGAGTCTTGTTTTTCTGCTCTAAATCTTCTCCAAAGGTCAAGTCATTTCATGCTTTTTAAATTTCTCTACAAATGAAAAAATGATGTTCTTATAAAACGAAATAAAGTTCTTAAATTTCTGCCAACAACCCTAGCAATGCACTACCTACCATTTCATCCCCTTCTTTAGGTTATTACTATTGATTTTTCCCTGCAGGAACACATTTCAGTTACTAACGAAAGTGTATGTTAACATTGGAGTCAATATTTTTATTTTTTTAATTCATTAACTAATACTCCTATCAAACTATATCCAACTATAAGAGTAGTGATACTATTGTTATTGTTACTATTTTTATTGTTATTTGATAAATATGTCAATAAACTATATGCTGTTTTATTCACAAATTCAAGAGGAGTTAAAAAAAAAATCAACCCAGCTTCCTAGCCAACTGATATCATTGTAAGTCATCCCGTTCCTGGCACTAAAATATTTATAATGGTTTCAAATCATTTAATGTAGTAAAAACCCACAGTAAGATATGTTTCTACCCTATAAACATATAAAAGTGTAGTGCCTTTTCAGAGGGTCCTTCACTATGTGCCACACTTGAGGAAAAAAGAACCTCCTCCCAGACACCCATGGTTGGCAGATGCAGTTCCTAAAAGGTCCACTGACCTCACATACTTGCTCCTGATCTCACTGCCTATCTACCATTTGTGCCTCCATCTCATCCATTTAGCTCAGTAGCCCAGCATTTCTTGGCATCATCTACTTTTCACTTCAATATCCCTTGGCCTTGTGCTCATGTCTTGGCATGTATGCAAAGAATCCTTAACATAACACAACTCTCGATCCAACCTCACCTACAGGGCTTTCACTCTCATATCTTGCCTCAATTTATTCATTCAACAAATATTTATTGAGAATTGACCCGGTAATGCTTTAAAGTACTAGGGAGACGATGCTGAACAAAACAACAAAGACCCCTGCTCTTAGAGCTTACAGCCTCTGGAAGAAGTGGGGAGAGAAACAATAAACAATAATCTAATAAATAAGTAAATTATTCAGCATGTTAGATAATAAAAGCTATGGAAAAAATACAGTAGGATAAGAGAATTGGGATTGCCAATTTAGAAGGTGGTAGGAGGAAACAGAGTTGTGAGGACAGGCTTCATTGAAATGTTATGATCTGGGCAAAACTTTGAAGCAGTGAGGAAGTGGATATCATAGATATTTGGAGTGAGACTATTTCTCCTAGTAGGTACAATGGGGTGAACAATGAAGGGAGGATGGAGTAAGCTAACCAGGAGTACACACAAGGGAGTGATTTTAGTGATTTTCCAACAAATATTAACTAGATAGAAAGGAAGTAAATACACGAAGAGTGAGGAATAATAAGAAGTTGATAGAACAATATACTGTAGATCCTAGTAGAAATGAAAGACTGTAGGAGTTGGAATTCTTGAAGATGGGGACTTGAAATATAGGAGTGATGATCAGAAAGTGACACGCATAAGACTTGAGATAGCAGAGAGGTGCATTTCTTAGTATTAACAGGATCTAGGGTACGATCATGTACAAAAGTCCTAAGGTGAGGGCATCCAGGCTTGTGCAAGAAAACTAGAAGCCAAAGGGCACTCAAGAAAGGAGAAGAAATCTTTAGGGAACAAAGCACGGTGGCTGTCTGGGTTTAGATTTGTAATTAGTAGTTTATGGCTTACCTTTACTCAGAGTGAGGAAAAGGGTAAGTTGAGCCATTATTTCTCAAATATTATTATTTTTTTATATCTGAGCTTTTGCCTATATTCTTTTTCTCTTACTATTTCCTTCCTCTTCTAAGTCTAACTGATACTCAGCTCTCTCCCAAAGATACTCCTCTCATCAGAGCATTCTCTCCCGCACCCCTCATCACTATGACCATTGAGTTGTGACAGATCTCCTCTTTGCTCCTCATGGCTAGCTCCAGACTAACGTTTTTCCCTTCTCTCTGAAATCCTCTGGCTTTGAAGCTTATGCCACCAGCATATCTCACTCTTATCCCTCCTGATGCATTAATAGACCCTCGGCTCACTTGCCCCCATTCTTTAATGATTTTAGTTCCTGGTTCACTGTCATTCTCTTCTATGCTGTGCCTACACAATTTTGGATTATTTTAATTTTCGTGGAGACAATATTTCCAGTAAACTGGTTTACTGGAACCATTCTTTTACTAATCAAATATTTGTTGAGGGCTTAAAATATGTCAGGCACTGTTCTAAGGGTGGGAGATCCAGAAGAAAAAAAACCAAAATCACTGCTTTTAAGATGACATTCAAGTGGCGGAGATAGACAATAAATAAAATCAATAGGTAAAATATATAGTATATCACAGCGCTAAGAAGAAAAGAATAAACCAGACAACAAAGATATATAATGTGTTTGTGTTCTGGCGAGGCAGTGGAAGTTTGAAATTTTAAGAAAGAGTGGCCAGGGAAAGTCTCACTGAGAAGGTGACTTCTGAAAAAGGACATGAGGGAACAGCAAGTACTAAGTCCCTTTGGTTCCTTGACCTTTTCTCCTCCGGTAGTCTTGTCTTCTACCCTACTTCAGCAATGTATTCCCAAGCTCGTACTCTGGATCTTGTCAATACCAAGAAATGTACCCCTCTGCTCTCTCAGTTTCAAGCATGCCACTCTGATCACCGCTCCTATATTTCCAGCCCCCGCCTTCATGTATCCCAGCTCACACAGTCTTACATCCCCACTAGAATCTATACTTAGTTGTCTTACCAACTTTTTATTATTTCTCACCCTATGTATTCACTTCTCCCCTTAATTAGTTGCTATTCATAGTCCACCATTAAAATCACTCCCTTGTATATAGTATAAATCCTCAACTACTTTGCCCGCTCCCTTCACTGTACCCACTTGGCAGAATCCCAGTCTTGAAAGTTAACTGGTAATTACTTCATACATTCTTCAAAATCCTCAAACCTCTATTAGCTTCTCTGACTGCCTCAATCTCAATTGAGGATCATATGTTTTATGTTATTGAGAAACTGAAATTCTGCTTATTCCCAAGGTCACATTTACTAACCAACCACATCAAGTTCACATATTTTGCCTTGTCTCCTCTCAGCTAGAAAACCATCCATGACTTTGTTTAGGACAAATCCTTCCTTTGATAGACATCACTATAACAATCATCCCCTAATATTCCATCTTACTAAATCCCCCATCAGCATATAAACATGCTGTAATATCTCCTATCTTTTAAACAAAAATAAAAACAAAATCTCTTAACCTCTCATCCCTCTTCAGCTACTATACAGTTTCTCTGCTTCCCTTTACAGAAAAACTTCAAGAGTTGTTTGTACTCACTGTCTCCATTTCCTCTCCCTTTTTCACTCTGGAACCCACCAAGATTAGGCTTTTGTTCCCACCGCACTAACAAAAAGCTCTGGCCAAAGCCTCTAATAACCTCCATCTTGATAAATCAAGTCTCTGTTCACAGTTCTTATCTTATTCTACCTATCTGTGCATTCCACGTGATTGATCACTCCCTCCTTCTGGAAGTGCCTTTTCCACTTGGCTTCTGGGACACTACTTTCTTGGTTCTCCTTCCATCTCATTTGCTGTACCTGCATATTTTACTTTTCTGGTTCCTCATCATCGTATAATATGGGATTTTCCCAGGGCTCAATCATTAGATTTCTTCTTTTTTTAGCAAAACTTTCTCTCTCTCATTTAGCTCTATAAATACTATGCCTACATGACACTTCCAAAATTGATATTTCCATTTCCCCTTCCTTGAGGTCTGGATTATTATATTCAACTCCCCACTTGACCTCTCCTATTACATACGTAATGTACATCTCAAACTGATGCAAAACTGACTTCATCAATTTTCTTCTCCCCTCCAAACCTCTTTCCTAGTCTTCCTCATCTGAATAAGTGGCAACGATTTCCTTTAGATTGCTCAGGCCAAAAACCTTGGTGCCATCTTGACTTCTCTCTTTCTCTAATACTCCAAACTATAAAAGAAAAATTGCACTGGGTGGGTTAAATAAGCAAAGAAAACTTTCTTCAAAACTATAATAGGGATCAAGACTATGGCATTAGGGGAGAGAGATTGAATTCAACTCTGTTGAAACCAAAGGGGGGAGAGTTTTTAAGGTCCGAGGTGAGCTATTGGAAAAAGCACTGGAGGATGTTAGGGGGGAGGTTGTTGATCAATGTGATTAAGCCATCTGTATTGGCTAATTGCCACTTACTGAAGTTAGGCCCCTACACTCCATAGAGACTAAGAGATAGGTGTGCTGTCTTTCTTGATGATTACAGTCAAAGACATGATTCTCAGGTCCTTGAGAAAGACATTCCTAGGTTGTAGAGAATTTACATCTTAAAGAGAGAGAGGAAGAATTTACAATTGCAAGTTTTCAGGAAGAAATCTGTCTAAGGTTAAGTCAAGCTCGGGGAACATTATGGCCATCTTGGTCAATATACAATGAATCATATATCCATTCACATAATTTACTTTCTGCAGGTCTCTGCTCAAAGGTCACATGACTGGAGAATCTCCTTGATTTCCCTGTATAAAATAGCAGTGCACCTCACAATCCCACACCACACATGCACACCTCATGCTCTAATCACTTTTACGGTGCATTGCATTTAAAACCCTCTGAGGTATTCAGTTATATAACAAATTTACTATTTGTTTCTTATTTGTCTCCCCTAACATGCATGTAAACTTCATGAATACGGGTACTGTTTTGTCTACTGTCAATTCCCCAGTACTTATAACAGTATCTGATGCATAGTAGCCACTCACTAATTTTTTTGAATGAATAATGAATGAAACACCAGTGTCTTTCTGGAAATTAAATACAATTTATTTGAACCCATAACTGCCAAGTTTCTTAACCTTTTTGCATTATAAACACCGCTGAGAATCTGATGAAAACAGTAGATTCTTTTCTGCAGAAAAATACACATAAAGACAGGCTCACTTGATTTTTGCTTAGCATTTCAGGGACTACTATGGATGTCTTGAAGTCTTTCCAAGAAATCATTAGGATCTCACTGACTCCAGGGGCAATCTCTTTGCACTAGGGTATATATGTAAAAGTCTAAACTTGTGAGTCCCATATTTGTGACAATCACACTGGCTTACTAATTTATGCATAGGTTATTTTTGCTGCAACTATTCCAACTTAGAAAACTGAAGGTAATTCATTTAAAGGTCATTCTCAAATCGTGCTAAGCTGTCCACAAATGTGATGGTGTTGCCAGATTTCCTAACAAACTCTTTCAGGAAAAAATGTTCTTAATGTTCTAATCTTTGTAATATACTCTTGATGTAATGCCAAATAAGCAAATTTCTGTATTCTCCTTTTATAAAAAAAGAGCATACTACATGTCAGATTATTATGTGTTTATATCTTCAACAAAGAACTGCAATTAAGTATAATTATATCTATTATATTATTTCATGGCTCAATTACTAATAAATCAAGAATACATGAGAGAATGCACAAACATCAACATACTATTCATAGAGATGAATCTTTTAATGTAAACACACCCAAACATAACATTACTCAATTATCCATTTCCAGAATGACTAGATGACTGTGTCAAGTGACTCAGTATTTAAGCTCATTGGTATAAAGCTTGTATTCACTTAAGAAAGCCTCCGTCCTCACATGAGTGATATAACCTGCAGATACTTCTGTTTATATTTCCAAAGAATATTCCTTACAACATTCTGGGATAGAAACTTGAAGCTGCTTTTAATAAGTTAAAAATGTAAATTATGAAATGTTTCACCAAAATAAGGTTGTATGTTCATTTAGGAGAGTATGGAACTGGCCAGGGCCAAATGATGTTTGCAAAAGAGAAAGGGAGGGATATAGGGTTAAGGATCAGTAGTGAAAAGCATCAAGAGACTGTCATGCTGTTAAAGACTGAAAAGACCTGATTTCCTCTATCTGAATTCTGAACTAATGGAAAGGATAAAAAAGTAAGGCAGATGCAGGTCAATGACCACCTTTAACCCTTAAAAAAGCTAGGTTGGAGCACATGGCTTAGGTCTGAGACAAGAAGGGGATTCCTAATACTGAAACCCAAAATTACATAGAATGATTCCCCTGTGCTGTGCTTGACTCTGCTCTTAGGGACTTGATGCTATAAACTTATCTTCTGGAGGAAGGACAAAAATGCATCTTTCCTTTGGTCAGTTGGGTCCTATAAGGAACAGAAGGAGAAGAGATTTAGCTTTGCAGCCCCAGTTCCTAGGAGCGACAAGGTATGGAAAAGAGACCTGAGCATTATATTAATGTTTCACAGAAGGCAACATCAGAAATGGAATGTTAGCATTCACACGTGACCAGGTCTAACATTCAGTCATTGATCTAAGAGGTGGATTGTGCTGTGCAGCCAAGGTGGATCACCAAGAGGCAACGTGAAGGAACCAAGAGTCAAGTGAAAGGACATGTCAAAACATATCCAAGGATAAGAGTCAAGGAGATCACTGACAAAGTGACACCAGGCTAGACCTGTCACTAAAATGACTCTATACTTTCAAGTAGCTTCTCACGTATGGGCTGCAACTTGACCTCATACAAACGACTTTCCCTGTTGACGTGAAACTTAAAAACCAGTTCTATATTATGACAATTGTTCTTATTTTGATTTGCTAGATTTTTAAAATTTCTTTCTCTTGAGTTTTCTGATCTTTAGTATTACTTAAATGCTTCTCATTACGCATTTGGTTTTTTTTTTTTTTTTTTGTGAGGAAGATCAGCCTTGAGCTAACATCCGTGCTAATCCTCCTCTTTTTGCTGAGGAAGACTAGCTCTGAGCTAACATCTATTGCCAATCCTCCTCCTTTTTTTTTTCCCCCAAAGCCACAGTAGATAGTTGTATGTCATAGTTGCACATCCTTCTAGTTGCTGTATGTGGGACGTGGTCTCAGCATGGTGCATTGGTGCGTGCCTGGGGTCCGAACCCGGGCCGCCAGTAGCGGAGCACACATACTTAACCACTAAGCCACGGGGCCAGCCCACATTTGGTTTTTTTTAATTAAAAAATTCTATTAAATAGACTCACACATAGAACCTATTTCATAGTTTTATCCTGTATATGCCAATCATTGATTGCTGTCAACTTTTCTTATATAAGTTTTAAATTTGAGGAGAAACATAATTCATATAAACAGTAAAATGAAAAGCACAAATAAGGAATAAAAATCACAAGATCAACTCCCTCACCAAAGGTAATCACTCTTAACATTTTGATGTAGGTCTTTCCAGTATTTCTCTATTCATATGTACTTTTTCTTTTAATCAAATTGTATGACTTTGTAATATTATTTTATAGCAACATACCTTATATACTTTCTCACAGCAAAACATACATTCTCATTCACAGTCATCCACAAATTCAACTAACACTTACTGAACTCCTTTTATGTGCCAGCCAGGCACTGTTCTAGGCACTGGATCTATAGCGGTGAGTGAGAAAGACATAGGCGGAGAGTCACATCAGCAAGATGGTGGAATAGGAAGACCTGGACCTTCCTTCCCTTCACAAACACACTGATTCAGCAACAATTCATGGACAAATTGACTTTTCGAAAAATTCAGAAACTAATAAAGGCTCCTGCACCTCAGGTGAACATGAAACCAGATACACCAAAGCTGGTAGGAAGATTCATGGACGCCCTCTCACCAGAACCCCTGCTTCCAGCACAGCATCATACAATCAGGAAGAGACCCCCAATCTCCAAGCTTCTCCCTGGGGAGGGAAGATATTAGTTGATGCATCCAGAATGTCAATTTTTCTGAGGGGACTCCCCAGAGGACTGGCTTCTGTTTTGCCAGTCTTGGAGGGCTCATGGGTCCAGCACAGTCTAGCCACTTGGGGGAAAACAGAGACAGCAGGTTGGATTCGTAGATGTCACAGATTCTCCTGCCTTCTCAGCACAAACAAGCAGACAAAAAAATCCTAGCTCTCAGCTTCCCCCTTATGGAGGGAAAGAGTTGATTATGCATCCAGCATCCCAACTACGCTGGGCTGCCTCAAGAACTGACATCTGTCTTGCCAGTCTTGGAGCTCTGAAGGATTCAGTCTACACCTGGGGGAGACTAGAGATGGCAGTTTGGACCAGTAAACACCATAGGTCTCCCCCAACCCCAGATCATCACAGAGCAAGCAGACAAAAACCACAGCTGTGTGCTTCTCCTTCAGGAAGGAAAGAGTTGGTACAAGCCTCCAGCATCTCTGCCTGAAATGGTTGGTGGGGACCTTTTCCTGTATAAGTCCTGTCCACAAACACTGGGAGAGGTGCCTGTTTTGTCTCATATGCAGACACCAACACAGAGTATCAAGTAAAACTAAAAATCAGGCAAAGATGTTCCAAACATGAAAACAAGATAAGTCTCAAGAAAATGACCCTAATGAAATGAAGTTATATGATTTACCTGATAAGGAATTCAAAATAACTGCCTTAAAGATGCTCTCTGAGTTCAAAAGAACAATGTATGATTAAACCAAGCATTTCAAAAAAGAGATAGAAAATATTTAAAAATACCAAACAGAAATCATGAAGCTGAAGAACACAATAACTGGACTGAAAAATTCACTAGAGGGGCTTGACAGCAGACTAGATCAACTGAAAGAAAGGATTAACGAACTTGAAAACAGCTCACTGGAAATAATTCAATCAGAGGAACAAAAAGACAAAAAAAGTGTGAAGAAAGCTTAAGGGACTTATGGGACATCATGAAGCAGAGCAATATACACAAGGCATACATACTGGAAAGGAAGAAAATCCCAAAGGATCTTAAAAAACAATCAAACAAAACTGCTAGGACTCATAAATGAGTTTAGTAAGGTCAAAAGACATAAGGTCAACACAAAAATCTATAGTACTGCCATCTGAAATAAAAACTCTTAAAACTCAATAACAAGAAAACAAAAAATCTGATTAAAAAAATGCATGAAGATTTGAACAGATACCTCACCAAAGAATATATACGGACAGAAAATAAGCATATGAAATAATGTTCAACATCATATGTCATTAATGAATTGCAAATTAAAACAATGAGATACCGCTACACTCCTATAAGAATGGCTAAAATCCAAACAATGATACCACCAAGTGCTGGTAAGAATATGGAGCAACAGGAACTCTCATTCATTGCTGGCAGGAATGCAAAATCGTACGGACACTTTGGAAGACAGTTTGGCAATTTATTATAAAACTAAACATAGTCTTACTAAATGATCCAGCAACCATGTTCCTTGATTGGTATATACCCAAAGGAGTTGAAAACTTATGTCCACACAAAAACCTCCCATGGATTTTTATAGAAGTTTTACCTATAATTGCCAAAATTTGGAAGCAATCAAGATGTCCCTCAGTAAATGAATGGATAAACTGTGGTACATCCAGACAATGGAACATTTTTCCGTGCTAAAAAGAAATGAGCTACCAAGCCATAAAAAGACATGGAGGAAACTTAAATGCATATTACTAAGTGAAAGATGCCAATCTGGAAAGGCTACGTACTGCTTGATTCTAACTATATGACATTTTGAAAAAGACAAAACTATGGAAACAGTAAAAAGATTAATGGTTGATAGGGTATATACATATTGGAGAAAGGGTTCATATCCAGAATATATAAATAAAACTCTTAAAACTCAATAATAAGAAAAAAACTCAATAAAAATTGGCAAAACATTTGAAGAGACACATCACAAAAGAAGACACAAGCATCCCTTAAGCATATAACAGGAGGCTCAAGAACACTAGTCGTCAGGAAATGAAAATTAAAACCACAATGTAATATCACTACATACCTTAGAATGGCTAAAATTTAAGACAGGCCATATCAAATGTTTGCAAGGATGAGGAGAACTCAAACTTTCATACATTGCTTCTGGGGATGTAAAATGGTGCAGTTGCTTTAGAAACAGTTTAGCAGTTGCTTCTAAAGTTAACCACTCATGTGTCATACGACCTAGCAATCTCATTTCTAGGTATTTACCCAGGAGAAATGAAAACATGTGCCCCCATAAAGACTTGTAAACTAATGTTCGTGGCAGCTTTATTCAAAGTAGCCAAAAAATGGAAACAATCCAAATATTCATCAATAATAAGTTAGTGGGTAAACAAATTGTAGTATGTAATACGATGGAATATTACTCAGCAATGAAAGGGAATGAACTAATAATATATACAATAACATGGATGAATCTCAAAAGCATTATGCTGAATGCAAGAATCCAAACACAGAAGAGTATAATTTGTGTGGTTTCTTTTACGTGAAGCCCTAGAAAAAACAAATCTAATCTATAGTGACAGAAAGCAGATCAAATGTTGCTCATGGCTAGGAGTTGTGGGGCAGATTGTACGGGTAGGGAAACATTTTGGGATATTGTATATTTTCTTTGATTCCCTTCTCTTTATCTTTTGTGTATCTACTGTAGGTTGTTACCATGAGGCTTACGTATAACATCTTTAGCTATCAATCTATTTTAAGCTGATAATTTAACTTTGATGGCATATGAAAACTCTATGTTTTTACTTCCCTGCTCCCCAAATTTTATGTTTTTGATGTCACAGTTTCCTTTTCTTATATTGTGTATCCACTAACAAATTATTATTGCTATACTTATTTTTAATACTTTGTCCTTTAATTTTTATACTAGAGTTAAGTGATTAACACGTTGCCATATTATAGTATTAGAGTGTTCTGAATTTGACCACATACTTACTTTACCAGTGTTTTATATTTTCATATGTTTTCATGTAACTAATTAGCATCCTCTTGTTTGTGCTGGAAGACCACCTTTCGATATTTCTTGTAAGGCAGGTCTAATGGTGATGAACTCTCTTAGCTTTCGTTTGTTTGGCAAAGTCTTTATCACTCTTTCATTTCTGGACAACTTTGCTGGTTAAAATGTTCTTGGTTGGCAGTTGTTTTATTTTTCAGCACTTTGAATATATCATTCCACTCTCTCTGGGCCTGCAAAGTTTCTGCTGAGAAATCTCTCATAGCTTTATGAGGGGTTCCCTTGTATGTGAGGGATTCTTTTTCTCTTGCTGCTTTTAAAATTCTCTCCTTGTCTTTGATTTTATGTGGTTTTATGATGATGTATCTTAAAGAAGATCATTTGGGGTTGAAATTGTGGGAGGATCTATGAACTTCCTGAACTTGTATACCCAAATTTCTCCTTAGATTTGGGAAGCTCCCAGCCATTATTTCTGTCCCTTTCTTTTGCTCTTCTCCTGCTAGGACTCCAATAATGCATTGACTTCTCTTAATGGTGTCCCATAGTTCTTATAGGCTTTCTTTACTTTTTGTTGTTTTTCTCTTCTGACTGGATAATTTCAAATGATCTATCTTCTACTTCACAAACAATTTCTTCTGCTTGATCCAGTCTGATATTAATGCTCTCTATTGCATTTTTCATTTTATTCATTGTATTCTTCAGCTCTGGAATTTCTGTTTGGTTCTTTTTTATGATTTCTATCTCTCTGTTAAATTCCTCATGTATTATTTTCCTGATTTTGTTGAATTATCTTTCTGCATTTTCTTGTAGTTCATTGAGCTTCTGTAAAACAACTATTTTGAATTCTTTACTGTGAAGAATGCAGATCTCTATTCCTTTGGTGTTGATTACAGGAAAATTATTGTATTCCTTAGATGGTATCGTGTTTTCTTGATTTTTCACGTTCCTTGAAGTCTTGCATTGCTGTCTTCACATCTGAAGAAGAAGTTACCTCCTCTGGTCTTTACTAATTGGCTTTGAGAGAGAAATACTTTCTCTCAGCCCTGTTAGGAATTATGAGGCTTTCTCAGGTCTTTTCTATGGATATGCCTGCTCCACATTTCTTGTTCCTTCTTAAGGGGGAATTCTTAAGATTGTGTGTCTGTAAACCCAGGCCAAATGCTGATAGCTTCTCTTACTTTCCCTGAGGTGGTGCTGAATGCTCAGGTTTGTGTGCTTTTCCACAATCCCAGAGTCAGGTTGGCTTTCTGAGCAAGCTCACTGGCTATCTGGAAAGGCTCACTTTCAACACCCTCAGCAGCATGCACAGGAAGCCAGATATGTGGTGGTGATTTTTGTGGGTGAAGCACGTGGAGTGTCAGGGTGCCCATGGGCCTGTTGGGGGGACCTGCAGGTGATGCACCCGCAGAAGCTCATGGTGGGCTTCTTGGTGGGGTATGCAAAGCAGTTAGTAGTATCTACATCCCTTTAATATGTTCCATTCAGACCCCTGGCTGCTGTTGTCCCAGCCACTCATTGCTCCTCAGTCATGCAGCTCACAACTCAGTACTCTGGATGGGGCAAGAGGGATGGGGGCCTCTAGCAGAGTCCTGCACAGCTGGGGGAGCCAGGCCCTCACTCACACACTCTCACTTGCCCCTGTGGGAGAAATCATGGGCCGAGAAGGTCTCTCTTGGCACTGAACTGTGTCACCTTGGGACAAGGGTGATGCATGTAAAGTGAACGTGTTCCTCTTACCCTCTTCAATGCATCCAACTTCAGATTGCTTTTGCTCCAACGGTGTGTTGTAATATCTATGCTGGACTCTTGGACTTTCACAAAGGCCCTCTTTTATGTAGGTGACTGTCAAAATTGGTGTTCTTTGAGGGGGAAGATGGTAGAAAATTATTTCACCATGTTGATGACATCACAACACCATATATCCTCTATATTTTAATTGTGGTGAGGGTTACGTGGGTATATAAACTGGTTAAACTCGTTGAAATGTACACTTAAAATACATACATCTTTTTGTCTCTAAATTATACCACACCAAAGTTGATTTAAAAAAAAACTTAATGGTCATATTAATAAGACTCTTGCTTTCAAGAGACTAAACGCATCTTAAACTTGAGCCACAAAGGAATTTATTGGCTCATATGACCAAATAAATAGCTCACAGAATCAAACTATAGGAAAGGCAGGAGGGAAGCCTACCTCAAATAAAACAAGAACCAGGAATTCAACTGTTGGCAGGGCAATCCATTTCTCTTTTTAGGAGTATCTCTAATTGCTGGCCTCAATTTCCCAAGCTGGCAGAAACTGACAGCTCTTGGACTTAAATTCTTACAGCTTCATGACCAAGAAAAAGATCTTCCCTCTTGGTTTGAAATTGAAAATCTGGGAAAGGACTTTGGTCTCAGTCTGCGCCATGTGGCCAGCTCTGGACCAATCACTATGACCAAAGATTAAGAATACTATGATTGGCTCAGATTGAGGTAAGTGATGATTCCTTAAACACTCTGATGAGAAAGGCAAATTATATAAAGAGAAAATGGGTACTTTTAGAATACACGTTAAAGCCAGAAGCAGGGGAGAGGCAGTTTTTTCAAAGATAAAAATAGTACCAACAAAGTTACTGAATCATTTAAAACTAAAAATCCACTTGTATTTGTTTATCTAATAGTGGACATTACAGAAAAACATCTTAAATTCTCTAGACCTGGGTCCACATGGGACAGACAATTCATAATGCATTTATTTTCTATCTCTAAACTTCTTATCTACCAAGAAAGTGAACATTTTAATTTGCCAAAAGTTTGTCAGGATTTTCTACACATGTTAGGAAGGAAGAGAATAATTGTTCCTATAATCATATAATTGCTTGGTTCGAATAAAGAGATGAATCCACTGTGACACCACCAAGTCCCTTTCTTGTGTATTGTAACATTGCTACACTGCTGGATTGCTTTTCATGAGTTGGGTTGCATTCACTGCAGATGGTACATCTGACTTTAGAGCAGGTGTTGTAGCAGGCCTGGCCCACAGCATCCTGATGCTTATCACCTGGACAGTTTCCAGCCACAGATTGGACTTTGAGTTGTTGAGAAGATTGTCAGGGAGATTGATAGTGTGAGCCGTATTGGAATTACCTGTGATAAATGACACCTATTTCCTCCACTCTTCTCAAAAGACAAGCTGTGAATCACAAGACTGTTCAGTTAAACTTGATGAGTATCTCCTTCCATGTGGAAGATGCCTAAAAACACATTCACGTCCAGACTGGGGTCACTTGAGCAAATCAGAGCACCTAAGCTTCACCGACTCGCTACTGGGATATGGAAACCAACTAACCGAGTACAATCCCAGATTTGCAGATCTGAGGAATATTTGTGGTACAAATTCTTTCTGTGAATCAGTTTGGCAGCTGTTACCTCTTTCATGCCCAGCACTCTGCCAGGTTGTGTTAGTTAGGTCAGGCTAGGCTGCAGTAACAAATAGTCTGAAATCTCAGTAGTTAAGTACAATAAAATTTCAGTGCTTATTTACTTAACAGTCCAATGATATTAGTGAAGTGGGAAGGGAAGGGTAAATTGCTTGTCAAGGGTTGCATAGCCAGAATTCAAACCAAATATGCTGACTCCAGAGATTATGCTCTTCGTTTTAATGCTATACTCTCAGTCAAGTCAGTGCCAATGAGAGAGAAAGCATTTTATAATAAAGCAATAGCTCAGCAATATCCAGCATGTACCTTCCTAATCAGCCACTACGCTCCTCCTTTCTTCTGAAAAAAACCTTCCCTTGAGCTTCTCTCCTACAGTATCAATACTAATGGTTTGCATTAATTTCTTTACCATGTCTAAAATCCACCAAATTTATTGGTAACTATTCAGCTTTCTAGACTCATGGACTTGCTCTCTATCACCTTGAACTACTGGATGCTCAAGCATTATAGTTTCTGCTCCGTTGGTAGTTACAGCTCTGCACGCACGCGCGCACACACACACACACACACACACACACACACACAGAGTCGTTTTTTCCCAATAACTCTTTATCACAGAAAACTGAAATATGATTAGTGATTAAGCAAGATGGCATTGCAAAAGAACTCAGAACATTTTCACCAGTGGAAGAAATGGTTCAAAAGCCAAAAAATAAAAAGAGAAAAAGATAAATCTTATGACGCAAAGGAATCAAGATAAAAGACCAGGGCTCCCAAGTTAGAAGAAGTATTAATATTTGGGGGGTCGCTTTAAATTAGTTTCTTAAGAGAATTTATCTCTAATTTTCTACTTACCTGCAGAATGAAAAATAAAGCATATGTGCAAACCTGAATTATATGCAAGAAAACCTGATTTATTACACGTGTTTGGGCATATAATCTGTAATAACAAATTTAACCTTTCTTACTAACTCTTCTAGAAGAAATAAACTATTGAAGAACTCTTTTTCTCTGAGTCTCATAACTAAAAGTTATAATTTTAAATTCTAAATAAATTGTGCTTTAAATATTATGAATAGAAGCTTCTAGGATGCTTATGACAAACACCCATTATAGACAGGGTAAAGCCCTTCATTTCAGATGGGACAAAGAGACAATCAGTTATTCCAATTTCTTCTCTTGTGCTTTATGATATTTTCTCTTGCATTCTCATGGAGGTCTTCAATAATCTCCTCATTTAGAAAAAAATGAGGACATTGAAACTAATACAAATTTACCCAGAATCATGAAAAATCCAGAACGGAATGGAGCATACTCAGCTCCATTCCTCTCCCTAAAAGCTCATCAATAAAACCATAGGAATTCTGAGCTAATAGAATATAGCCATACACAAGGGGAAAAGAGAGAGAAATTTTTTTCTATAAACTTAAACAGAAAAATAGTAATATTTATTTATCCACAAGTTTATCTCGCTCTCTGCGTGTAATCATTTATTCAATCTTTTCCAGCTCTTTCCAAAAATATGTTTGAGATGGCATTGTGCTAACATCACTCCATTAAAGAAGTCCTGGATGGGCTGATGTTAATGTCATCCCATGTTCATCAGATCATACTATTAGCAACTTATCCTAAAATTGATTTTGATGGCAAATGTATTAATGCATTTGTAATGTGAATGCAAAATTTCAGATGTCAGTATTTAAGTGCGAAACTTGAATTAAGGCTCCTATCCCCTTGCATACAGGGCTGCTGCCAGTCCATATTGTGCCTTTGGGAGAACGAGAAAAAGACCCACTCTCGAGGGGAAGGAAGCCCTGTGGCTGCAAGGCTTGGCAAGCAGTCAAAGCCACGGTGAGTAGCAAGAAAAATGTGCTCCTTCTTCCCAGCAGATGCTAGGCCACATCAAGCACTTGGCTTGGCAAATAGAGTATGAGCTGTGTTGTAGCCCCCACTCACTCCCTGCCCTGGGAGCCTTTCTGCCAGATGTATCAGCACAGCTACAAGCAGTGGCTCTATGTAAGCACCCCTCTTACCATCACCTGAAGTCAGCAACTATGGCATCACCCTATACAGCCTCCACATACCCACTATAGTCCTCGGATCTTCTGACTCTGCATGACAAAACATTGTATGTATTTTTCCTTAAAAGAATGAAATCAATTAACTTTAATTATGGCCTTGTAAAATACTTATTTGGAATATTTTCAATTTTAAATTATCTTACCTTATGAATCAGAGAATAATTCCATTGCAAATAAATTACTTTCACCCTTACCCAAGCCTTTTGTTACTGATCGGGAATTCACTTATTTATTATTTGTTTATTTATTTAGATCACCTCTTGCTATCTCTCTACCTAGTTTTTTTAGATAATTATTCTAAGTATTATCTACTTTCAATTTACTCTCAAATCCAAACTCTTCCATCCTGTCATTGTGAGCAGCCTCACTTTTTACTTAAACAAGACAATAGTACAATCATGTATTTCAATTTTCTTCTCTTCTAACTGAGAATAGCTCTACATTAGTATTTTATGCCTTCTTTTTCTTTCTATGTTAGAATTTTTAGAGTTTACCTTTGAAGACTGAATCTCAGTGTTTAATCTTTGAACACAAATGTATTTAAATGCTTATATACGCCAGATCCTTTGCTATGTGATGGGGAAATATTGGTGAAAGATATTGACATCTTCCTTCATGAATACATAGTTTGGTGGAGAAGTAAACAAGTCCAAGGCAACTAATGATAATGCAATGTGAAAATTGTTCTGACAGGGAGTATAGGATGTTGTGGAAGGACAAATCAGAGACAATCTCATCAGATTTGGTGAATCAGAATAGGCTTCGTAGAGAAAGGATTGATCTCTGAAGGATGGGGAGGAGTTGGCTAGGCAGAGGGAATCGAGGAATAGTAGGCTGAGGATTCCTAGGGAAAGGAAGAATATGTGTAAAGACCTGGAGATAAACATTGTGACTGTCTTTGAATGTAATTCAATACCACAAAAGAATAGGCCTCTTCATAGAGCTAAAGGGAGTTCAGTAGAATTGGAGCATGGAATGCCATGGAGGAACAGTAAAGGAAGAGAAAACAGAACTAAACAGGGATAGGTGGCTCAAGGTCTTGCAAGCTATGTTTTTAATTTTAGCTTTTTACTTTACAACTCGGTTTCAAAATTACAATTTTTCACTGTTCATTCAGCAAATACTTTTCAAGCATCTACTATGTGCTAGACATGTAAGATGTATCTACTATGTAGGTAGACTTTTAAGATTCATCAGTGAACAACGGAGTGATACATCCCTGCCTCTGTGGAGCTTATATTTGAGGAGAAAGCCATGTACCTAAGAAAGAAGTAAATTATATAGTATGATAGAAGCAAGGAAAAAAGAAGAAGTAGAATAGAGTCAGGGGATTGGGAGAGGCAGGGAGTTGCATCTTAAGCACAGTGGTGTGGGTGGGCTTCATTGAGTATCTCTTCCTTTATCTTTCTGTGCTCCCTAATTTAGTTGAGAGCATCACTGTCCACCCTGACACTCAACTTAAAATTCACAGGCTGCTAAAGCCTTGGGACTCTGCTGTTCCTTCTTTTGTATTCTCATTGCCACTGCCTGAAACCAGAGCCTCCTCATCTCTCATTCGGATTATTCAGCAAACTCCTACACAGTCTCTTTGTCTCCATTCTTCCTCCATTATAAATTCTCCTTTGCCCTTGACCAGAGTTTCCACTACAAATGACAACTGTAGATATGCCACTCCTTTGTTCAAAAACTTTTGCCACCTCTGTATTGTCTATGATAAACGTCTTGACACTAAGTATGGCATTCAAACTCCCCCACTCCTCACTGCAGGCTGATGTCTGGCTAGCTCATTTTCTAAAATTTTTCTCATGTAGCCTGTGATTTAAACTCACCAGACTAATAAAGCCCTAAATAAAGCACGGACTTTGTCTTCTTTTAAATTTTGCTCTATAATGCTCTGCCTCTAATGTTCTGCATTTGATGACTCCGTCCCTCTCCTTAGCATATATTATGCTGTTGAAATCTCATCTATCTCTAAGGCCAGCTCAAATTTCCCTTTGTTGGTAAAGAATTTCCTGCTTTCTCCCAATCATTCCAAAGAAGTGTTCCATTTTCTGTCCTCCCATGGGATTTTGCTTAATCCTCTCTTACAGCATCCGGGTTTGTACCTTTATTCTGAACAATTCTGTTTGTAATCATTGCAGGCAGAAGACATTACAGATATTAGACTGTAAGCATCCTCAGGACAGACACCTTCCTGTTTCTCTTTGCCCCGTGCTATTCTGCTTTATACCTGGCTCAATGCTTTCTGCAGAGTGGAGGTCCAATAAATGTTGAATTTATATTCATTTTCTTAAACTCTAGTTAAAGGAAAAAGATTTTTTTCTGAAGGTCAATGTGTTAGCGATCTCATTCATAGAATTAACATGATGGATAAGAGCATTTGTAACAAGCATCTTTTAATAATTATAAATGCCAGATTTCATCAGAAGCCTAGAGCAAGTATTATCACTGTGAGACAAACTAAATGCTACATGTGTCAATATTTACACAAGCAGATTACAACAGTGTGGTCTCATCAGTTCAGCTATTGTGTCTTGTGAGCTTAACTAAATTTCAAACTCCATAAGGAACTGCATTTTCCCCTGAAGTTATTAAAGGGTAGATTTCTTTTAATTAAACTCATTTGCATGACTAAATTAGATTTAATTACTCTCATTCATTTCACTAATACCTTTCTTTGATTGGAGAAGGAGAACTTTTATAATTGATTAAAATATGATGCTCTGGCCTTCTCCGTTGATCCTGGAGAATAGTTCTCGTTTATGCTTTCAAATGACCTAGGGAGGAGAAATTTCTTTGATTTATTTCTACCACAAACACTCTCCACGTACCTGAGATGGCCACACAAGCACTCTGCTTCTCAGTTTCTCCATCAGATAAACACAGTGTTACCAATGGCAATGATGTCTGTTTTGGCCTCCATGCAAAGACAAATGATGCGTTGCATGTGAAAGTGCTCAAAACATTTATATAAATTCTAGACTATGAATATTATTGAAATTATTATAAAAAATTAAAGCTTTTGCTTTAAATTTTGCCTAAAAATGAAATTCCTCCTTACCTTTTGGGTAGTCGTCATTGTTTTCATAATCTCAGATTATCAAAATTTACTATCCCGTTAACTTATTCATTCATGCTTGCACACATCATTCAATACAAATTTGTTTTAACACAATATTCAAGACATTGTGATTATCCTTGCTCAGAATTCAACAAAGCCTTAAGAAGTCTACTAACTCTAATAAAACCTATTCATCCCTCAGGAGTTTGGTCTTGAGAGAGAGACCAACATATAAACACATACATTTTGATAGGCTCAATAATAGAATCATATACAATGTTCAAAGTTGAAAAGGTGAAGTTTTCAACTTGGCTTGAAGATACTTAAAATAGACCCTGAGAGATAAGTTTAAAAAGGTGTGAGAAGAAGGTAATGTTAGGACAAAGGAATTCCGTGTTCAAACACACTCAAGCAAGAATAGAATGACACATTCGAAAAACTCTAGCTTAGTTTGGCTTGAGTTTTGGCTTTGAGTGTGGAGTGAGAAAGAGCAAGTTTGGAGAATAACTCATCTTGTGGATGAGTTGGCTTAAGGCAGGTAAGCGAAATGACTATATTTATGAATTAGAAAGATAATGAGGTAGCAATATGGAAAATAGATTAGAGGGAGGTATGTCCAGTTAGGAGATTTTTTAGTTCAAGGATAATATAGGCCCGGAACAATGTAGTAGAAATAAATTTAGAGAAGGGAAAACAAATGTAGCATATATTTCATGGGTATTTATAAGATAGAATTGGTAGGCAGAAGTTGAAGACTTTCTATGTTTCTGCTTTGGATGGTGTTTTAGGTAGTGTTGGCATTACCGAAAGCACACAAAGAGAAACACAATTGGAGGCTGGAGTAGAAGGAATCCTGATTTAAGTTTTAAGTTGTGCATGTAATTTTGGAATACCTATATTCATGAAGATAAATATATTGGTCTGGATCTTAGAATAGGGAGATAGAAGAAAGTTACAGATTTGAGAGTTATCATAGAGGTTTTGCTTGTTTGTTTTAAATCTGCTCTTTACCTCCTTTTCTGAACATACTCCTTTCCTATATTACTGATTCTGGTTTGACTATTAATCAAGGGCTTTGCCACTCCTCTCGGAGTTGAGGGTACATGACCCAAACCAGTCATGTCAGTCAATCAGAAAACAAAACTATGTACTGGTAAGGATGCTGGGAAAACAAGGGTCATGCTCTTTTCAATGAGATCATGAGCTATAAGAACAAGTAAGCCAAGAGTAATCTATGGGCATCTTTGTCTCCAAATAGGTGAAGTCTGCAAATGAAGCCACTCTGGAAGAAAAAAGCTAACAAATTAAGAAAACCAGAGGTCTGCTGATATTTTTGAACCACTGGGTCCAACCAAGCCTTTAGTTAACTTTCCCCTGAATGTTTTAGTCATGTGAGCCAATAAATTTTGAATGTTATTCCTTATGCTTGTTTATATTTCTGTGATTTGTATCCAAAAGAGTCTTAACGAATTCAGAGGTTTTCCCCAAGTGAGTCATAATTCACATTGTGGGAATGAGTGCCATAGCTCAGATCAGAGCATAGTAAGTGAGAATAGAAAAAGACCCAGGTAGTATAATCAGGAGAAACATGAAAATTAAAAGGTAAATAGAGGGAAAGAATCCCATAAAGAACCCTGGGCAAGATCAATTAAGAGGCCCAGAAGAGAGAAGTATGACAGAAGCCAAGGAAGTGAAGGGAGTGTCAAGAATAATGGAATGGGGAGAGGTGAAGTCACATTAAATAGGACAAGGTATAGCAACATGTCTGTCTGATTTAGCAATGTGAAGGGTTTGGATGACTTTAGTATGAATCATTTTAGTAGAGTGGTGGGCGCAAGACAGATTGAAGAGTTGTGAGAAAGTGAAGTCAGTGAACTGGATTTATCTTTCAAGAAGATTACCTGCAAAGGGAAGTGGAAAATTGGATTACCCACATGGGAATACAGGCTAGAAAGAGGATGTCTTTCTTTTTTTTTTTTAATTTATTTTTTGGTGGTTTCTTTTTAAGTTGGGAGAGATGGCACCTGTACATATGCCGAGAGAAGGTACTATTTTCTCCTGTCCTTTGTTGTTTAACTATGGTACTTTTTACTGTGGTAGAAGACTAGTGGAGATTGAACCAACATAAAATGCCATGTAGATAAGAACAGTTGATAAATTTGCATTAGAGGCCTGTTGGTCTCTTTCATGCACTTGTATAAGTCCTAGAGGTTTCCCATATTTTGATATTTCATTTTTCTTTCATACTAGAAAGTAGAATAGCTTGTTTTTCACTGAAACATGCACACTAAGCCATGACAAGGTCTTTCATCCATAACATAACACAAGTAGGAGCGAATGGCTGGCTCATTCACATATTTTTAAAACAAAACACTTTCTTTGCTTTATTACTGAACGGAATTATATTTCCAACAGAAGGTTGTCATGATCCATTTTAAGATATCTGTGTTAGCTGGAGTTAAGATAATTTGATTTATTTCAATAAACTAAGCTCAAAGCTTTGCATTAGTTGATGACAGTTCTACTGATTAGACGTCATCTTTTTTAACCCTTTTATTACAAAATGCAAGTAACATCTAATGAGCCACTTGGGACATGCATTTACTTCTCAGTTTCATCTCTTTTTAAAGGCAATAACAACAATATGGAAAAGAAAATTTAAAACGAAAACCACAACATTGCTTCTTAAGGCATTAAATTTTTAACAAGTGGCCTATTACTCATTTAAAAGGAAAAATCCTCAAATCTTGCATTAAATAACAATGTTCTAATAGTCTTTTCTGACTCTTCTAGCCTGTAAACAAAATCTAGAGTAACATAAACTAAAATAACTCGTAACAATAAATAGATTTTAAGAGATTAAAAAGTCTGTCTGCACTTGGGATATAGCAACCTGATTAGGAAGCAGTTGGAGGTGAGCACCTTCCCTTTCAGTCTGCATTTGGGTGTTTGGCTTGGGTGTATACAGCCACAAAAGAAAATGTGTCATGAAAAGAAATGGAAACAAACAAATCATAATACCAAAAGAAAGAAAAAAATCCCTCAAACCACTTTCACAGTCCTCTATTTATACTAGCACATTCTGGGAAAATCACTCAAAAACCTGTTACTAATCATTTAAACCTTAGGCTGTCGACATTTTTCTGCTTTGCTAGCCAAATAGTCATGTGCAGCAGCCAGAGGGTTAAAGAGCCAGATTTCCTGTCCCATACTGTAGCTTTGTGTGAGCAATATGGAGGACCTCATCACCGCTCAGAGGCTCCTGTTGAACATGAAGGGGTCTATCCAGGCAAAAATATGTGCAGCCTTCTGGGCCAGATTTGCTCCGGAAGGGCTTCTAAGTTGGCTGTGCAGTGGACTAGGCTGTCCAGACCTGCTGTTCCACAAAGGCCAAGATTCTCTCTCCGTGTGCCTAGTTCTCCAGCCAGCAGAGCATACAAAGCCTGCTTTGCCTCGGTCCAGACACCCTCCAGAACTATGAGAAAGTCTTTGTGTTGTTTTAGGAAATACAATACACAATCTAATATAAATTAGATTGTTTGGATTTTGGTAGACAAAAACCAGGAACTTTTCAGTTTTCACATAGAAATAAAACAAATGAGACAGAACACAGAACTAGATAGTTTCTAGGATTTATACTGTAGAAGACAACAGAATCTTCTATTTCTTGACTTAAAAAAATCTTAAAAGTCAGTCAATTATACAACAAATTATGTCTCCAGTGGCCTACAGGCAATACTTTAACAGTCTTATATCAACAGAAAATTATTGATATGCTGATTATATGTACTGTATTTAATTTCTTTAATAAATATGTTCCCATGTCAAGGGAATGAGAAAATAACCCTCTTGAGATGCCAGTCACACATCATCATTGTACTTTGTGACCTACAGTGCAGAATTATTGATTTTAATTTCTCTGCCTCTGTTCCTTTGACTCACTATTATCCACGCTTGGTTAACAAAATGAGGACAAAAATACTAAAAGTAGGCAATTTTTTGTGAACAATTATTAATATTTTTCACTTTATAAAAAAATCAAACTTCAAATTCAATTTGACAAGAAATCTGCCCACACTATCTCCTTCTATAAACTTCCCCAGTGAGAGTCTGGACTTTGAAAATCTAGTCTCTGATAGAATAAAAGGTGACAAAAACCTAAAAACAAGCCAGAGAAAGCTCAAGGTTTGTTTCACACTCAGCTTATGGCTGAGGACGGTTCTTGTCAACACCCACCATGACTCAGTCACTGTGACCAGAAATTTCAAGATAAGCCTTGCAGGTAGAAACAAAACCAGTGAAACATTTGATTCTTCTGTGCCATCTGAACACCGTTGTCTTGCTTGTTCAGAAATCTGGCTGAACTAGATCGACATGTGTCACTGAATCCTTTGCTGTCATAATCAAAGCTCAGTGATCTAGTGCAGACGAAGATTGACCCAGGATCAACACAAACCACTGTGGGTCCTTGGAGTCAGACTCAAAAACTTAGATTCTATCATGCCCTTAATTATCAAATGTGTTTCCTGTGAAGAAAGGAGTACTGTTTAAAATGTTTGATAATCTGACAAGGCCATAAGGCTTAATGGAATCGATGATTACACACAGATGGACGATTAACTCTCGAGGTTTAACGTTAAAAAAAAAAAGTAACTGTGCTGGATTGCTACTTAATGGAATTACACTGCCCATATGGAAAAGAACTATACCCTAAATATACCCAGAATGATGGAACAGGTGGCAGAATCTGGGCAAGACTGCTTGGAATGCACAAAAGCATTCTGAACTTGTAACTGCCAGAAAAGATTTCTGGAGGAAAAAAAAAAAGAGGGGAATCTTTGAAATTGTGTTAACTTTTCTACATGTTGGAAATATGAATTACAAAAATCATTAGAAAACTGAACCTCAAAGTATACTTTTTCCAGCAAGTGCTTTCTTCATACTATCTTTCAGAAACCTGCACATTATGTCTGTTTGTAACTGAGGTAAAGTTAGATGTATGGATTATTATTTAGCTCCAACACAAACCCAGTGAGAGCAAAAACCATATCTGCCTTGACAACAGCTATATCCTCCAAAAGATGTAATTGGGAGAATGAGATTAAAACTATTAACTAAAGTAAAGACTGGACATTATTTCTGGATTTCATATTCTTTAATGACGATTTATGTCCCCACTTCCATGGATAAACAAAAGCCGCATATGTGAAAATGGTGGCAAGATATGAACTAATAAGCATGTACAGAGAAACAAGCAAATGAGAAGGAAGTATAATTTCTTAGAAATTATTGTTGCTAGAAGGTAATTTATTTGTGATTTTTTGCTCCAACTCAGCAGGGGTTTTATTTTAAATATTAATAACTTCAGTTGACAGAAGACTCTGTCTTCTGGGCATGGAAAGATGTAGGGATAGAATTTGGAAAGCTTTAGTAGTAATAAACTGAGTAGGTAAGCAGTATCGAGCATTTGCTATGCGCCAAGTACCAGTTGCTTTAGATGCATTATTTTATTTAATTCTTAATATGACCCTTTGAGTTATTTCCCATTTTACAGATGAGGAATCTGACTAAAGGGCATTTAGTAAGCTTCCCAAGGGCACAGAATAAGTAGTTGATAAAGCTGGGACTAAAAAAAGAGACTGGTCTTGTCAGAGTCCTTTCACACATGACCATTTTGGTCAATGTCTATTTACCACTCTCTCTCCCTGCGTCTGTGTCTCACGTCTCTAGTTTTGCACATGTGTGCACATTCCTGGACTCCTCTTGGGGCCTGATGCCTTCCATAAGCCATGTGAAGCTATACTGTCCACAAGGCTCTATTAGGACCTTTAGAAAAGCATAAGTAAGGATGGAAGACACCACGGAACACTACCCGCCACAAAATAGTTAATTAAAAAAACTAACACTAAATTATAAAATGAGCATGAAGAAGCTCCGCAGCATTGTTTCTATCCCATAAAGTTCTACTTTTTTACTTTTGAAATATTAAATTAAAATCTTAAAAAAAAAAATTTTTGATGCCTCTGCTTGGTTGATGTCTTAAGTACACGCTTGTTATGCCCAATGGAAAATTCAGTAAAACTCTATCTTTGGGTCTACACAACAATTCTGAAAAATTATGAAAGAATTATCTTGGTTAAAGCAATCATTGCATTTCACTACATAATTTTAATGATTAGCACTTTCAGATCTCTGTTATGACTCTACCATAAAAATGGGACACACTGAAGTGTCTACACTAAAAAGAATCTTGGTACAATTACTCAGACCAAGTGGTCACTGAGTGTATAGACACAGCTTCCTCTAGCTGCTTGCTCTTTAGCTTTCCAAACATGGGATTTTTATACATTTTGGTATACGTATATTATCAAAATAATTTTTCAGACTTTGTTTTCTATCCAGAGAAATTCTATCACTGATGAGAGACAAGATAAAAGAGTGGAAAGACTTCTAGCCCAGGGAGGAGAACTCCTTTCGGTTTTTAATACTTCATTTTTTGCTAATTAGTTGTAAACTTTGTTCTTTTAAAAGCTCTAGGCCTCAGTTTCTCTCTTAAGATATTAATCCTGCTTATATCATAGGAATTCTGAAACAAATTAAAAAATGAACTAAGTGAAATTGTTTGAAAAAGTAAGCATGGTACAGGAGCTGTTGAAGATTGGAGGCTATGTGCTTTCCTTCCCCACAGTATCCTGTACAACAGAGGTGCTCAATCGGCCTCTCTAAGTGATCGATGAAGACAATTCTTGCCCAAACAGATTGTAAAATCCTTAAGGGTAGGAGACATACCTCATAATGAGGACTCAAAGAATGCTGGCTTTGATAAGAAAGCCTTCAAAATACAATTGAGTAGTGTAGAGGACAACAAAATGCAAAGGATTTAGGTAGAACATATAACTTCCAGTTGCACTATTAGCATAGTAGCTTTTGTTGTTGTGGAGATATTTTCACAGAAAATAGAGTATTTTTATCAAAGGAATCTAGATTATTCTTTAGTCATACGACTATCAAACTTATTCTGTGCCTATATAGAATTCTTTAATTGATTGAATATCCATTATATAGTCATGCAATGCATAACGACATTGTGATCAATGATGGAACACATATACGACAGTGATCTCATAAGATTAGTACCTGATGGTGTAGTAGGCTATACCATCTAGTTTTGTGTAAGTACACTCCACGATGTTCGCACAACCATGAAATCGCTCAACGATGCATTTCTCAGAACTACGGCATCCCCTTCATTAAGTGACACATGACTATAGGCTTATTTTTTTTTTAGTTATTATAGCTTCCAGTTCTACATGAGGTACTTCTTCCAAACCCCAACAGATAGCTTACTGCTTTGATGATGTGGAGTAAGGGAAATATGTTGATGGAGGCTAGTGTTGAATTATAAATCTTTATCCTTTTAGCAATAGGTAGTTGTAGTTTTAATAAGATATCTAGAATCACTGTTTAATATCCTTAAAATATTTAATATTTAATCAAATTGGACATACTTCATTAAATGTTCTATTAGTGATTTTCAAATGGCAGGTTTGTTTTATTTATTCATTTTTAATACAGTATATTTTTTGCCTGATAGAGACTCAATCTGGTGATTGCAATGGAATCTTAAAAACTGATCCCAGCAAACAGTTAGTGTTCCAAGGATCACTATCATTTTGTACCATTTAATGCAAAGTTAACTCCTAAGGAAAAACCTTAAGGCAGCCTGTGAGAAGAAAGTCACCTCAGGACTCATGCCAAGGGTAAATGGGTTGGCAGAGATGTTACAATTGCCTAGAGAGGCATAAAAGAAATCATGTGTGTTTTTGAGGGGCACTGATAGCAGGATTTCTATTTAAAGGCACAGTCTTTACCCAGGGAATTCCAACATGTTTTGTTATGTGGATCGTATTTGTTGTTTCTCTAAGACTAATCATGGTCCTGGAAATGACCCTGGTCGCTTACTTCTTGATCAATCCAAATACATGACACAATTGCTCCTCTGAAGCCCAGATAGCAGGGAAAGAGGGGTGATATTGTCTATTTAATGAGCTTCATTCACAACCAGGAAAGTAGAAGTCATTTCCCTGTTTTATATCATCAAACAAGATGGGAAATAGCAGGCTCTGGAGAATATGTATAAAATCGGTCAAGGAACAAAGGGTCAGGCAGGATGAACAGTAAGTCTAGGATTTCTAGCATTTGTATCAGACACGGCTTTGTTACCATAGCAGAGGGTAGAGCATTTGTACCATCCTGGTCACTCAGACTCAACACGGCAATTTAGGAATATGTGTGGGGGAGAAGACGGGGGTGGAGAAAAAGGCAAGAGCTTGAACGTATGAGCTACTAATGCTTTTTAACCAATTCTTGTGGCTGTTTACACCATAGCCTTCAAGACCTGATGATGAGATGAATATGGACACGACATGTCAGATAATTCTTATGCAGAACAAGACTCTCCTGACAGTACAATTGTTTCAAACCACATGCTGCAAATGAATCTTAGTCTTGATTGCCCTTTCCTCATAAAATAACAAAGGTAGATCAAAGCATAAGTCATGATTAAGTTGGAAACAACCATAATTGTCAGTACTTGTTTTCACCCTATCCTCCATGTAAATATTTTCTTACGCTGGGTAATTTTTTGCCTTCTCCCTTCCCCATATGCGTATATGTATATGTCACATTGTGCTCACACCAGTGTTACACACACACACACACACACATGATACAGAAAAAAGAGAAAAAATAACATCTCAAATCATGATAAGCAACTTCCCAAAAACAAAACTGTGAATGTCAGATCCAGGGAACCTAGCTGAACAAAATGCTCCCAATTTTAGTTTCCTTTGAAGATCAACAATCCGTGGCTAGACTAACACTCCTTTTTAATCAGAAATCTTTGAGACAGTTTTTGTTCAGAGATGCTTAGCCCTTTTTCTGTAGATGATTTTAGAATTGTTTTAGATTACATGCAATTCAGAGTCTACGGAACCTCCTTAAATAGGACTTCTCTTCATTCAGTAATCAATACCTATAACTTGCCACCATGCTTTAATTCAAAATCTGGATTTTCCTCATCATGTGTCTCTAGTGGATCTGATGTTTCACAATAATGTGTCTGAGTGGTAAGTGCAATACCATTCATTTTAATCTGAGTGACTTGTTCTAAAACCATGGGGGACATCTGGAGTGCATTGATACAGAGAAGCAAGGACTGTGAGTCCTATCATCTCTCTGGCATCCACTTGTAAGCCCATTAAAGGTTTTATATATTAAGAATATTCATTATTTTTTTTTACTAATTCAACTTCAGAATTCCTTATTAGTCTCACAGCTTCTGGGAACAAGTTACAAAAAACTCAGCACAAAACCCTTGTATAATTTTTCCTTGTGCTTCTATTGCCCATCATCACATGTCCTGTTAGTATCCTAAACCTGACATGCCATATAAAAAATATGCAGTTATCAGAAAGATATTATACGAAGTGTTATATGAATATAATGTCACTTGTATGTTGCTACCTACCTGTATTTGAAAACAATAGGATGATCATCCTAAGGCCCACGATAGGTCCAAGAGCAAGATGGAAGTAAGGTCTTTACGGATACCTTCAAAACCCTAACCCAAGCTTAAATGTACTACTTGAGACTAGTTCATTTTATTTTTTAACTGAAAGTTATTCTGGGGTTTATTTTGTTATTTTTTTGGCTTCTTTGTCTTAGTTGAACGATTCATTTTGAGGTTTTTTAAAAAATTATTTTTCCTTTGCCAGTTATTGATTATTAAATTGTAGTTCTCAGCTTGTGACTGCAAGAACAGATGTCTCCTAGTTGGAGTGAGATCACAAGATTCCTTTTGAATGAATGTAAGGAAAATATACCACTATAGGAGAGCAGAAGTCGTGTGCCTCCTAGACAGTGGAAGAAGTCTACTCAGGATACAAACCAAACTAGAGGCAGGTATTGTGTTTACTTTAAACCGTTCAATGATTAGTTTAGAAATCAAGGAAACAGACATAGGGTTGACAATTTCATTCATGTAGTTTTCTCTCGAGATTTTAATTCACTCATGTTAGCAAATATTACTAGGGAAAGCACTGCTTGTTAATGTCCCTTTAAAAGTTGTTACTGCACAAGTATTTATTTATTAGGAAAATAGAAACTGTCACCTCAGATCTCATTTATTATGCATTTTCACATAACTCACCTTCTGATGTGAAACTATATTTAGGTCTGTCTAACCTCAATATTCTTCAATATTTAATTTAGCATTTATGGAGAACCTTTTTGTGACATAAAATATTCTGGAACATAGCATCTACCTTGTATATTGAGGATGCTATATAGAAAGATATATATAGATATAGTTTGGGAGGTAGATTTATAGAAATAAATACAGAAATGAATATATAAAAACAAATATGATAAGGTGGTAGTACAGTGTGAGTATTAAGAGAATAGAGACATTATTTTAAAATGTTTTCCATTTTAATACATTTATCTTGTTATTTAACAATTATTTATTTGTAAGCCTGGCCATAAAGTTGTCATAATTCATAAATATTATGGAAACCTCAAGTCACAAATTATTCCTGATTCTGTTCAATAGTTGGAAATATTTATTAGATTGAATGCCAATTAATGTTTTATGTAACAGCTCCTTTTTTTTTTGGTAAGGAAGATTAGCCCTGAGCTAACATCTATTGCCAATCCTCCTCTTTCTGCTGAGGAAGATTGGCCCTGGGCTAACATTCATGCCCATCTTCCTCTACTTGACATATGGGATGCCTGCCACAGGATGGCTTGATAAGCAGTACGTAGAGCCACGCCTGGGATCCGAACCTGCGAACCCCGGGCCACCAAAGCGGGGTGCGCAAACTTAACCTCTATGCAACCAGGCCAGCCCCTGTAACAGTCAAGGAACTCACAAGGAACTGTAACAGTTTAAGGAACTCACAAAAAAATTTCAACCAACCAAATTCTAAAGAAGATCCAATTATTTGTCTTTTCCTCACAAAGTTGCCCAGTTTTAAGCTTTTTTATACTGTATTTTTTATTCTCTAATTTCAGATAATTTCTATTTTCTCTTTCTCCAGATATGGCTCTTTTCTTTGTTTCTTTGTTTGTTTGTTTGTTTTTTCTCCTGAAAATGACTGTGTTTTCTTTTGGACATTCTGAAAGCTAATACAAGTTCTTTATTGTAGATAAAAAGGCCCAAATTTCCAGATTTCCCCATGGAATTCTCCAATGCTGCTATTTGTTCTAGTGTAGTTCTCTGACAAAAATAAAAAAACCAATCTCAGAACGTAGTGCAAGAGGAAGGAAGAGAGAGGTTAGCCCCCTCTTACCATTTGCAGTAAAATCTCTGTGCCAAAGTTTTCTGGAGGTTTTTACTTCTAGTCCATCAGAAATCATATTACCTGATACTATCTTGTTTGAAAATTCCTAACTTTATTATTTAGTGAACCTCCTACAGCCACTTCAGAATGAATTATCTGGCAAACTATTAATAGGTTCATTCCATAACCACCAAATAATTTCATGTCCTATCACAATTCTGTCAGACTCTGACTCAATAAGAATGCAAATTTTAAACTGTTTGCAAGGAAAATATATGATCCATTTTTATTATGCCAGAGCATCCAACAAGGTGCTGGAAAACTAGAAATAGGACATTGATTCTAAATTCAACATAATATTTTCTTGAGCCACTACTAGATTCAATGCAGTGTAAAAAACACAATGGTAAATAAGACAAGCCTAACTCTCAAAGGTGGAGAAGACTTCAAAATGGTAGTATGAGATGTATTTTTAAGAGGGATGCATAAATAACATAGAGAATTTTGTTGAAGGGAGACAGAAGAGCTGACGAGGTCAGGAGAGAAAGGCAATTAAAGAAAACTTCAGGACATAGATGATGGTTCGGTTTGGTCTTCAGGGGAAGAGGGTGAGTGGAGAATATTTCAGGCAACAGAAATGAAATTAGCAACAGAAGTAGAAAAGTGCACATGCCTGATAAATATTTACTGAGCAAAATGGTCCTAGAGATAGTCAAATCTTTTTGTTTTCTTGGCAATGAGTTGGAATACCCCACCTTAAAATCTCATGAACTTTTTGAGTGTTGAGTGCATTTTGTCACCTTTTCATACTTGATTTCTGCAGATAAAGTGGATGTTTCCATATCCATCCATCTGCTAATCAGGGATCATTTTGAAATTGAGTGTAAGAAAAAAGAAAAATAAAAGAGACCATGAAGCTGTGTTACATCTTGAAGTGCATTAAAATATAAAAACAAAAACTAAGGACACACTCCAAGTGACTCATTTGTTATTCAGTATTCCACAACTTAGTGACAATAACTGGCAGTATAATAATTTCACAGTGTCATCCTAGTGGAACATAGAGTTCCCATAAGAATGCATTTCTATCTCCTTCAACATCACCATTAAAATGAATTATTTGTTTCTGATTAATTGGGACCCAGTTTCTTCCTTCTTGGCATTGCATTTTTCCTCCTGTTCAGTCTATCTGGACAGGCTAGATCTGCGTGGGCACACACTAGTTTGTGAGATTCTGGATCAGAACTCAGTGGCTTTGCAACAGCGATAAACCTAACTTCTGGTAACTGTGAATTTGTGTTCCAAAGTGCCACAAACCGCACGGTAAGATGCCACAAAAAGGAGCAGTAACTAGGTCGGGTTTTTGGCAGTCTTCATGAAGCAGTAGCTCCAACGCTGGCTTGCCAGTGATTAAATAGAGCTGAGAAACATTTTTTCCTTATCTTCCTTTAGCAGAATAAAAAACGCTCAGATTAACTGATGGGAAATGGAGAAGAAAAAGGAAAACTCTTTGGAGAAGAGGAGTTTAATTGCCAACTACCTAAAGTCCAATTATTTGGGTCCAGTAAGAGCAGAACTTGAATAAGGGTGCGTGCTACAGGTGTAGCCAGAATGTGCGTGTGTGTTGGGGAAAGGGTTCCTGTTGGGAGGGGGTGAGAGTGTTCTCTCTGTTCTCCACAATCCTGTAACAGTGCATGGCTAGCTGTCAGCAAAGTCTTCAGAAGGATGCCATTTTCCTAATACTTTTCATTACATTATGGTTAGGTAATTAGTAATTCATTCGCTATTTTGGAAAAGCAAAGCAATATGCTAGCTTGGTGGTATAACATTAAACTTCAGGACAGGCTGAGCCTTTTCCGGGCAGAAGGTACTCCTTTGGAGCATGATTGGAAGTTCAGTTTAGCACACACCAGGCATAAGTGACATTGCTGTTCAAATTTGGCCTGTGCAAAGACATAGCCCACTCTCTAGTTCTGAATATATTCTTTCCAATGAATTCATGATTCCCAATGATTAACAATGAGTATGAAAGAAAGCAAAAGGCTAAGACGAAACTGGAGAAAGTAAACATTTGGGAGACAGCATTAAGGAAGCTAATTCACATGTTTTGTAAAATGCCAGAATTATTACCTTTCTGGGTGCTTAGAAAAGAAATTATCTTAAAATATAACACTTCTTTCTCTTTCCATCCTAGTAAATCCAGTCAACAGGATTTAGCACTGGGAAGAAGCCCAGAAGGTTTGAAATCTTGTAAAAAAAAAAAAAAAGTATATTTTTAGAAATATGGTAACAGCTGCTAAGAAATGTATTTCTATTTTGTAGTTAGTCTAAGCTGCCTAACATAAATGTGTGGTAGAGAAAGATAACATAGATAAGGCAAGTGGAGAGAATTATAGCAAAGTGAACACTATCTTTGGTTGTTGTTGAAAGAAAAATTGAGTACTAAAGATGGCATTTTATCAAAATAAAACTATAAATTGTATATATAAGGGCTAAAATTAGATAGCTAGTCTGTCTCTCTCAATCTCTTCTCCCCCTTCTCCTACGCTCCCTTCCTTTCTTATCTATTTTTTAAGTCTTTTCCTAATGGAATCTCAGCGAGCATTAACATAATAGAATAGATCTTATTAAAAATCACCTTCCAATGTCCCCAAATATGCTACCACCTGTCAAATATATAATCTATCAAATTTTCACATTAAAAAATAATTTAAAGATTTTTAGATAAATGTCTCATTGATTTAATAGGTGAACTATTTTGCAAATGACTGAGTTAACTATTGTTTATTCCCTTGTGATGCCATTTTTGTTTCAGGGTTATTGTTAAAGAATACAGTGAAAATAAGAAGAAACACATATGCATGGCAATCTTTTCACATTTAAAATGGGTATAATATTCCAGATTTTGTTTTACCTGTGATTGGATTTGTTGAAAAATAATGACAACACATATTTGGGAAATGGTTATCTATTATCAAATGTAATATTTGTGTTATGTTTCTAAATCTTAGGCTTCTTTTACCCTTGGAACTGGTGGCAGGGGCCACTCCTCCCAATAAAAGCACACAAACTCTTTTTCTTTGGGGTCTTTTCCATCTACTCTCTAATGAGAAACAGCCTGGGATTGGTATCAAACTGAGATAACTGTGCATGTGGTTTGTAACCTAGGTTTCTTGCATAGAAATTTAATATATTATTTCATCAATTAATTATATTAATAACACGATGTTGTTATGACTAATAACAATTGCTAAATGAATACTTGGGAAGGCCAGTGTTTTAGAAAATTCAAGAAATCTCAAAAATGCTCTTAATAATTATTCCTTGGTCCAGAATAACACATTTTAGTAAGTCTTTAATTTTGCTTTCCTAGATTTCCCTGGAAATGTTCTGTAGTTTTCTCTACAGTTGATACACACATAAAAAGTCAGTGCACCATATTTCTCTCATTCATATCCTAGAAGATAGAGCTCATCTCTGTCATCAACCATCCCTCCTTCTACTCCCTTCCCAGACAGCTCAAATTCCAGTGTTTATTCTCACTCTCTTCCTCTCCCACTGTCCTTCTGGCTCACTAGCTGTTTCTCTCTCTTAAATCCCTCCTCTTCATTGTCATGTACTCTGGAGACTTGGGAGAGCATTTTTCAGAGGATCCAAAAAGGTGCTTGCAATCTGTTTTAACACACGCCCATCTCCACCTCCCACAACACAACCTATCCCTGATTTTACAATGTCAGCTTTCTCTCCTATTGGCGACAGTAAAAAAGTAATTTAAAACCATGTTGTTCAGGGCTGGCCTGGTGGTGTAGTGGTTAAGTTCGTGTGCTCTGCTTTGGCAGTCTGGGTTTCGCAGGTTCAGATCCCGGGGATGGATCTATGCACCACTTATCAAGCCATGCTGTGGCAGGTATCGCACATATAAAGTAGAGGAAGATGGGCATGGATGTTAGCCCAGGGCCAATCTTCCTCAGCAAAAAGAGGAGGATTGGCAATAGATGTTAGCTCAGGGCCAATATTCATCATAAAAAAAAAAAATGTATTGTTCATATATGGCCATAAAATATGCCCAGGAACCACTTTACAAAGAAACATTGTGCTCAATCTGGTATCCTGGGAAAAGACGATTATGGGAAATCTTTCTGCTGCTTTAGAGATGGGACCACGTCTGACTCCTCCTTATATCAGCAGCATCTATTACAAAGACTAACATAGCAGGAGATGGTCAGGTACCTGTTGCATCAAATTTAATTTAATAGTTTTCACTTTAATTTTGAAATATAAATTGAACATTATGAGTCTAATTTTCCCAATCAGTACTGTTTACTGAATTCCAAAACATTTCCTCCCCCAATGAGCTACATTCTGCTAAAGAGACCACAAAATATAGCATAAGAGACGGTCAATTGACAGTCAACAATGGTCCTTTGACGAATAATCAAAATAATATCTGTCGTATAATGAGTATTTCTATATGTCAGGCAACGTTCTAAGTGCTTTACATATTTACCTCATTTAACTCCTGAAAAAAGAGTATAAGGCATATACTATCATTATCCATTTTACAGATGAGGAAATTCAGGCAGAAAAAAGAAAAAACTTGCCCAAGGTCACACAGCTAGTAAGTGATAGAGTCAGCATTTGAATCAATGAAATCTAAATTGAGAGTGGACAAATTTAAAACTACAATTCAGGTTTATATGACAAATTTTATCTCCACATTAGATAGCAACATGCATTTGTAACCTCAAAAAGGTCACAAAGCTAATTTATTGAAACTCGCTTGTTATATATTGTTCTGACTGCCATAATTTTCCCAAGGAAAATTTAAGCAACTTCATAGCACAGGGATCTATGAATATTAAAAAATAATTAATACATCTGCATGCACAAAATATCTATTTTCAGAGATACACTTTATGAATGAGATGGAGAGAAGAGGATAGGAAAAGAATATGCATCATGGTGAAAAGCTTGAAAACCAAAAGTTTGGTTGGGAGATCAAACTTATTTGAAAAGAGCAGATTAAAAAAATGGCTATAATTCTTCCTCTTCTGAATCTGAGTCCTTCGCAAAATAACTTTGCCACTGCTTCCATCAAGAGGACTCTATTTCTCCAGCTTATATCCGAGCTGTCCTTTTGAGTGCATTTGGCCAATAGAATGTGGTAGATATGCCAGTTCTAAGTGTGAATTTCAAGGGGTTTTCCATGATTCCATTCTTCTTGCCCTTTGAGCTTGGCGACTGCCATATGGGCAAACCCTGGCTAGCCTGATGGATGTTAAGAGAGATATAGCACAGTAGTCCCGTTGCTTCACCCAACAACCAGCCAACGCCCAGAAGCAGAACCACCTAGCTGATCTGTCGAGTTAACATAGATGCATGAGCAAACTCAGTCACCATCAACCAGGACTTGTCCAGATCAACACAACAGCCCATCTGACCCATAGACTTGTGAAAAATAATAAATTCTTATTGTTTTAAGCATCTAAGTTTTGCAGTGGTTTGTTATGCAGTAAAAGATAACTGATATAGCACATATGATAATTACTTAAATGATAATATTGCTGCTTTCATGTGAAAATGTGCTTGCTATTTCCCTGGACTGCCATGACTTAATTTCACTTATTTTTAACAGTTAAAACTTTCCTAAAGGGACCTGCCCAGTGGCATAGCAGTTAAGTGTGTGAGCTCTGCTTCAGCGGCCCAGGGTTCACAGCTTTGGATCCTGGGTGCGCACCGATGCACCACTTGTCAAACCATGCTGTGGTGGCATCCATATAAAGTAGAGGAAGATGGGCATGGATGTTAGCCCAGGGCCAATCTTCCTCAGTAAAAAAGAGGAGGATTGGCAACAGATGTTAGCTCAGGGTTGAGCTTCCTCACAAAAAAAAAAAAAAAAAGAGAGAGAGAGAGAAGAAAAACTTTCCTATAAAGCATCAAAATAAAAAGAAAATTTGCTTATATGACAAATTTCATCTTTGCTGTCTATGGCAGTGGCATTACCCATTATGATTTGTCATGCAATTTTATTTTCAAAGCTAAAAATTAATTACAAACATGAAACAAATCATAGTGTTAAGACATACATTAAAAACAAATTACAATCTCAAAATGGATAATTTACAGCTTGGAAAATTAATTGATAAACCTAAAGTGCATAAAAATAATTGGAAAAACTGAGGAGTGAACAAACCAATGACAACGTTATGCAACTAAATAAAAAGGAATGTGTAATGAGCAAAACTGCAGCCAAAAAAATCAATAGTTGTAATTCAACCATAAGCCCCTGGGTGGAGGTAGGTTGAAATCCCAATTTGGAGAGCATCACTATATTGCAGGGAAGGACAGATGACACAAGAAACCAAATCCTGTCCCTTTAGCAAAGTCAAAGTAGAAACTATAATGTTGGCATTAAAATCAGTCATAAATTCAAAAAATACAAAATATGTAATAGATATTACACTTTAAGGCAGCACTACAAATATATAAGTAATTTAATATCTGCTACATCTGTTATCTATTGCTATCTTTTCTATTCCTTTCAATGTTCTTTTAGATTGGCTTTTGTGAAAACCTGTATCTATAGAATTTGTTCAAGACGTTGTCTTAAAAGAGTGACTTTGTATGTGATCCAGAAATAATGAGAAATAAAGCAAATAACAATACAGCATTTTTATACCAAATAGAATTTTGTTCTGAGTCTTATCATTTTTAGTTTTTATTTTAAGACTGGAGAAGGTTTGGATTTTTATATTTGGAACAAATACTACAAAGCATTTAAACATGTATGTTATAAAGATCCACATAGAGAAATTCAATACAAAAAAACATTTTAAGCATCATAGTTTGTATAACAAACTATTTTCAATTTTGTCTAAATTCAATATTGCAAAATTGACGTAGACTAGGTTTTCATCCAGTTTAGCACTAAAAATTTCTATGGACTTAATTCTTTTATTATCAAAGAAATACTTCATTCCTTAGTCAGGGTTTGGCAGCTTTTTAGAACTGTGCCAGTAATTCATCCATGAATTTGGGGTTGTGAAAAAAGCAGATCCTAAAACTGGAACTTACATTCAGGTAGTTTATTTGAGACTGATCCAGGAAGCAAAAGTGAAGGAAGGGGCAAATTGAGCAAGAAAGGGTACAAAAATCCATAAATATATACTAACTAGCTTTTTGCCAGTGTTGGCAACTAGGACTCGATCCTACTGGGGACATTCTTAGGAACATTGTAATATGTGGAGTCAAAAAACTACAAAGAAAGTGGTCAAATCCTATAGAATCCCTCGACCCTCAGTCCCTGTGGAAAAACTTGATGAACTGCAAGCACAATGTCATTTGCAATAAACAGTTATAGGAAGATAAAAGAAAGGAATGACTGGCTTAGTCAGCAGAACTAAGAAAAAATGCCCTGCATATTCTAATAAGCTACTTATTTGCACATTTCTTCACTCATTTTTTCACAAACATTTTCTAAGTGCTGATTATGCTAGCAGACATTTATCAAAGTCTTTGGTGGTCAACTTAAACTTAATCTTGCATGGTAGACCAATAGACACTTCTTTTACACTCAACTGAAAGACGTACTAATGTGACTCCTGAATTTATTTATGCTATGATTCAGATATTGTTTAGTAATATCTTTTTGGCTGTGAGTTCTCATTACAAACACTGCTAGGAAGGCAATTCAGGGCAGAAAGGACAGTCTTTCTAACGAGTAGTATTGATACAATTGGACATCCATATGCAAAAAGAAAAAGAAAAAAACTTCAAACTGTACCTCATACCATACACAGAAATTAACTAAAAATGGATTATAAGCTTAAATGTAAAATTGCAAATAGTAAAATTTAAAGAAGAGAACAAGAGAAAAGTCTTCATGCCTTTGGGCTAGCAAAGTTTTTTCAATATGATGCAAAAAGAATGATCCCTAAAAGATGAATTGATATATTGGACCTCATCACAAATAAAAACTTCTGCTCTTCAAAAGACAATAAAAAAACAAGCCAGAGGAGTGATGTTAAGGTCATGGCAGAGTGAGTTGTTCCCTTAGTCTCTCCCCTTTAAGTTACAACTGAATGGACATTCACTAACTAGCAGAGGATTCCCTGCACAGCTCTACAGGACATCTGAGAGATCCACACAGCTATACATCTGAAGGTGGGAGGACGGGATCACTGGGAGGCAGTGGAAATAGATGAGCACTTGCCCACTTCCTAGTGGCAGCAAGCCAGGTTGTGGATCCTTACACAGCAACCAGCACAACTGTAAGAGGAGGCAGGTTCAGCCCAGCCTGCTTGAACACTCTTGAACTTGCAGCCTGGCCTGTAGGAGCACCCACCATGCTGTAGCGAATGCCCTACATCGAGTGGCAGTGGCTCAGCCCCCATCAAGGTGCCCACCCACTGAGCACAGTACAGGTGAGAAGGTGCATTACCTGCTCAGAAGGCACCTTGCCCACAGTGCACAGCAGCCCATGGGACCCACTGAGTGGCAGTTCAACCCTCACATAGGTGCCCCTCCGACCTAGTGCGCAGCAGCTCAGCTGGTTCCATGCTGAGCACAGAAGCCCCGCCTATGGTGCCTGACCAGCCTACCCAGTGAAAAGGCCCTGCCCATGTGAGCACAACCTAAAGAGTGGCTGTGGCTAGCCCTCACAAACACAGAGTAGCCCTCCCCACACAACTTCTAGCAGATGAGGTGGGATCAGAAAACACAGCTTCTGCTGCCCCCTAATAGTGGCAGGTGGAATCTGCAACCTGATACTACCACAAATGCACTGGCAAAGGATCAATTCATCAAGCAACATGAAGAACTACAATAACATTTCAGAGAAGAAGGAAAATGACAAGTTAGAAACGAATCCTGAAGTCACATAAATTTACAATGTAAATGACAGAGAATTCTAAATAGTTATCATAAAAAAGTCAATGAATTACAAGAAAATACAGAAAGACAGTTTAATGAGCTCAGGAATAGAAATGAGCAGAAGGAATACTCCACCAAAGAGATTGAAACTCTAAATAAAAACAAAAAACAAAAATTCTGGATATGAAGAACACAATTAATGAGATAAAAAATAATCTAGAAACATAAAAAATAAGATGATGTTATAGAGGACAGAATTAGTTAATTAGAGGACAGAAATATAGAAATGCTTCAGGTAGAGGAGGAGAGAGAACTAGGATTTTTAAAAAATGAGGAAATTCTTCAAGAAATATCCAACTCAATTAAGAAAAGCAATATAAGGATGATAGACATTCCAGAGGGAGAAAGGAGCAGAGAGTTTGTTCAAAGAAATTATACCTGAGAACTTCCCAAACCTGGGAAAGGAACTAAACTTACACGTACATGAAGCTAATAGAACTCCTAATTACATCAATGCAAAAAGACCTTCTCCAAGGCATATAATCGTAAACCTGGCAAAAGTCAATGACAAAGAAAAAATAGTAAGGGCAGCAAGGCAGAAGAAAATAACATACAAAGGAACCTCTATCAGACTTTCGGTGGATTTCTTAGCAGAAACCTTACAGGCCAAGAGAGAGTGGAATGATATATTCAAAATACTGAAAGACAAAAACTTTCAGCCAAGAATACTCTGTCCAGTGAAACTATCCTTCGGATATGTTGGAGAAATAAAAGTTTTCCCAGATAAACAAAAGCTTAGGGAGTTCATTGCCACTAAACCTCCCTTACAAGAAATGATGAAGGAAGCACTCCTACCTGAAACAAAAAGGCAAATAATTACAAAGCTTTGAGCAAGGAGACAAATAGACAGACAAAATCAGAAAGTTGCAGATCTCTATCAGAACAGGTTAGCAAGCACTTAAAATAAAAGATAAAGGGAATGAAAGCATCAAAAATAACTATAAACACTTCAATTTAGTCACAAACTCACAACAGAAGAAAGGAAAGAATTTTGACAACAATAACTCAGAAGGGGAAGGAAAGGGATGGAACCTGCTTAGGCTAATGTAGACAAGAGGCTATCAGAAAATGGACTGTCTCATCTATGATATCTTTTATACAAACCTTACAGTAACCACTAAACAAAGAATCAGAATAGAGCCACAAATCATGAATAAAGAGAAAACTGAGAAAACCATCACAGAAAACCAACAAACTGAAATGGCAGTCAGAAATACAAGAGAAGAGAAACAATGGAAATATAGAACAACTAGAAAACAAGAGAAAAAATGGCATTATTAAGTCCTCATATATCAATAATCACTCTAAATGTAAGTGGATTGAATACTCCAATCAAAAGACACAGAGTGGCTAGATGGATTAAATAACAAGACTCAACAATATGCTCCCTCCAGGAAACCCATCTCAGCTCTAAAGACAAACACAGGCTCATAACGAAGGGATGGAAGATGATACTCCAAGCAAATGGCAGGCAAAAGAAAGCAGGTGTTGTCAAACTTATATCAGACAAAGCAGACTTCAAGGTACAAAAGATAATGAGAGACAAAGAAGGGCAGTATATAATGATAAAAGGGACAATTCACCAAGAGGAAATAACACTTCTGAATATATATGTACCTAACACAGGAGCACCAAAGTATATGAAGACCTAAAGGGAGTAATTGACAGCAACATACTAGTAGGGGACCACAACACTCCACTTACATAAGTGGATACATCATCCAGACAGAAAGTCAACACAGAAACAGTGACCCTCAAAGAAATACTAGACCAGATGGGCTTAATAGATTTATATAGAACATTCCATTCAAAAATAGCAGAATACACATTCTTCTCAAGTGCACATGGAATATTCTCAAAGATAGACCATATGTTGGGAAACAAGGCAAGCCTCAATAAATTTAAGATTGAAATTATATCAAGCATCTTTTCTGACCACAATGCTATGAAGCTAGAAGTCAATTACAAGAAAAAAGCCAGGAAAGCCGCAAATATGTAGAGACTAAACAACATGCTACTGAACAACCACTGGATCAATGAAGAAGTCAAAGGCAAGATCAAAAAATACCTGGAGATAGGGGCCGGCCCGGTGGCATCATGGTTCAGTTCACCCACTCTGCTTCGGTGGCCCGGGGTTTGCAGGTTCAGATCCCAGGTGTGGACCTATGCACCTCTCATCAAGCCATGCTATGGCAGCATCTCATATACAAAATAGAGGAAGACAGGCACAGATGATAGCTCAGGGCTGATATTCCCCACCAAAAAAAAAAAAAAAAAATACCTGGAGACAAATGAAAACCAAAATACAACATACCAACTCTTACAGGATACAGCAAAAGCAGTTCTAAGAGGGAAATTTGTAGCAATACAGGCCCACCTCAACAAATAAGAAAAATCTCAAATAAGTAATCTTAAACCACACCAAACACAACTAGAAAAAGAAGAACAAACACAGGCCAAAGTCAGCAGAAGCAGGGAAATAATAAAAATTAGAGCAGAAATAAATGAAATACAGACTAAAAAAATAGTAGACAGGATCAATGAAACTAAGAGCTGACTCTTTGAGAAGATAAACAAAACTGACAAACCCTTAACAAGACTCACTAAGAAAAAAAGAGAGAAGTCTCAAATAAGTAAAATTAGAAATGAAAGAGGAGAAGTTATAACAGATACCACAGAAATACAAAGGATTATAAGAGAATACTATGAAAAAACTATATGCCCACAAATTGGATAACCTAGAAGAAATGGATAAATTCTTAGACTCATATGGCCTCCCAAAACTGAATCAAGAAGAAATAGAGAATCTGAATAGACCAATCACAAGTAAGGAAATTGAAACAGCAATCAAAAACCTCCCCCAAAACAAAATTCCAGGACCAGATGGCTTCTCTGGAGAATTCTACCAAACATTCAGAGAAGATTGAATCCCAATCCTTCTCAAACTATTCCAAAAAACTGAAGAAGACAGACCACTTCCTAACTCATTCTATGAAGGCCAACATTACCCTGATGCCAAAACCAGATAAGGACAACACAAAGAAGGAAAATTATAGGCCAATATAGCTGACAAACATAGATGCAAAAATCCTCAACAAAATATTGGCAAACTGAATACAGCAATACCTTAAAAGGATCATACACCATTATCAAGTGGTATTTATACCAGGGATACAGGGATGGTCCAACATCCACAAATCAATCAATATGATACACCACATTAACAAAATGAGGAATAAAAACCACATGATCATCTCAATAGATGTAGAGAAAGCATTTGACAAGACCCAACAAGCATTTATGATAAAAACTCTCAATAAAATGTGTATAAAAGGAAAGTACCTCAACATAATAAAGGGCATATATGAGAAACCCACAGCCAGCATCGTAGTTAATGATGAAAAACTAAAAACCACCCTCTGAGAACAGGAAGAAGACAAGGGTGCCCACTCTCACCACTCCTCTTCAACATAGTACTGGAAGTTTTGCCCGGAGCAATTAGGCAATAAAAAGAAATAAAAGGTATTCAAATTGGAAAGGAAGAAGTGAAACTCTCCCTGTTTGCAGAAGACATGATTCTATATATAGAAAATCCTAAGGAATCCACCAGAAACCTATTAGAAATAATCAACAACTACAGCAAAGTTGCAGGGTACAAAACTGACTTACAAAAATCAGTTGTATTTCTATACACTAATAACAAACTAGCATAAAGACAACTCAAGAATATAATCCCATTGATAACTGCCACAAAAAGAATAAAATATCTAGAAATAAACTTAACCAAAGAGGTGAAATACCTATACAATGAAAACTATAAGACTGAAAGAAACTGAAGAAGACAGAAAGAAATGGAAAGATATTCCGTGCTCATGGATTGGAAGAATAAACATAGTTAAAATGTCCATATTACCTAAAGCAATCTACAGATTCAACACAATCCCAATCAGAATCCCAATCCCAATCAGAATCCCAATAACACTCTTCACAGAAATAGAACAAAGAATCCTAAAATTAATATGGAACAACAAAAGACCCTGAATAGCCAAAGCAATCATGAGAAAAAAGAACAAAGCTGGAGGCATCACAATCCCTGACTTCAAAATATACTACAAAGATACAGTAATCAAAACATCACGGTACTGGTACAAAAACAGGCACACAGATCCATTGAACAAATTTGAAAGCCCAGAAATAAAACTATACATCTATGGACAGCTAATCTTCGAAAATGGAGCTAAGAATATACAATGAAGAAAGGAAAGTCTCTTCAACAAATGGTCTTGGGAAAACTGGACAGCCACATGGAAAAGAATGAAAGCAGACCATTATCTTACAAAAATTAACTCAAAATGGGGGCAGGCCCAGTGGCATAGTGATTAAGTTCGCACGCTCCACTTTGGTGGCCCAGGGTTCACAGGTTCAGATCCCAGGCATGGACCTATGTACCGCTTATCAAGCCATGCTGTGGCGGTGTCCCATATAAAGTAGAGGAAGATGGGCACAGATGTTAGCCCAGGGCCAATCTTCCTTAGCAAAAAAAGAGGAGGATTGGCAACAGATGTTAGCTCGGAGCTAATCTTCCTCAAAGAAAAAAAATAAATAACTCAAAATGGATTAAAGACTTGAATGTAAGACCTGAAACCCTAAAACTCCTAGAAGAAAACATAGGTAGTACACTGTTTGACATTGGTCTTAGCAACATGTTTTAGAATACTATGTCTGCTCAGGCAAGGGAAACAAAAGAAAAAATAAACAAATGGGACTACATCAGACTAAAAAGCTTCTGCAAGGCAAAGGAAACCAAGAACAAAATGAAAAGACAACCCACCAACTGGGAGAAAATATTTGCAAATCATATATCCGATAATGGGTTAATTTCCAAAATATATAAAGAACTAATAAAACTCAACAACAACAAAAAAACAACCCAATCAAAAACTGGGCAGAGGATATGAACAGACATTTCTCCAAAGAAGATATACGGATGGCCAACAGGCACATGGAAAGATGTTCAACATCACTAGGGAATGCAAATCGAAACTACAATGAGATATCACCTTACACCTGTCAGAATGGCTATAATTACCCAGACAAAAAATAACTAAAGTTGAGGCCAACTCTGGTGGCCTAGTGGTTAAGTTCAGCACGCTCCACTTCAGTGGCCCAAGTTCAGTTCCCAGGCATGGACCTACACCACTCATCTATCTATGGCCATGCTATCACAGTGGCTCACATACAAAATAGAGGAAGATCAGCAACAGATGTTAGCTCAGGGCGAATCTTCCTCAGCAAAAAGAGGAAGATTGGCAACAGTTATTAGCTCAGGCTGAATCTTCCTCAGCAAAAAATAAAAATAACAAATGTTGTATAGGATGTGGAGAAAAGGGAACCCTCATTCACTGCTGGTAGGAATGCAAACTGGTGCAGTCACTATAAAAAACAGTATGGAGATTTCTCAAAAAATTAAAAACAGAAATACCATACGATCACGTTATCTCACTATTGGGTATTTATCCAAGGAACTTGAACAATTCAAAGAGATTTTTGCACTCCTATGTTTATTGCAGATTTATTCACAATAGCCAAGACATGGAAGCAACCCAAGTATCCATCAACTGATTAATGGATAAAGATGATGTGGTGTGTGTATATATATATATATATATATATATATATATACACAATGGACTACTAGTCAGACATAAAAAAAGACAAAATTGTTCCATTTGCAACATGGATGGACCTTGAGGGTATTATGTTAAGTGAAATAAGCCAGACACAGAAAGACAAACACTGCAAGATTTCATTCATATGTGGAAGTTAAACAAACACATGGACAAAGAGAACAGATTAGTGGTTACCAGAGGAGAAGGAGGTGGAGGATGGGTAAAAGGGGTAAAGGGGCACATATTTATGGTGATGGATAAGAATTAGACTATTGGTGGTGAGCACGATACAGAAACTGGTATATAATATTGTACACCTGAAATTACACAATTTTATAAACCAATAGGACGTCAATAAAATAATTGGAAAAAATTAAAAAGACAAGCCAGTGACTGAAAGAAAATATTTGAAAAGCATATATCTGATAAGGGACATGTATTCAGAGTATGTAAAGAACTCTGAAAATTCAACAATAAGAGAACAACCCAATTCAAAGATGGGTAAAAAATTTAAAAGCCACTTTACTAAAGAAAATATAAGGATACTAAATAAGAACACAAAAAGATGTTCAACGTGATTAATCAATAGGAAAATGCAAACTGAAGCAACAAAGAGCTACTAGAGTGGCTAAAATTAAAAAGACTGACCATACCAAGTCTTGCAGAAGATACACAGTAACTGGAACTTCCGTACGCTGCAGATTGAAATGGAAAAAGGAAAACTACTTTGGAAAACAGTATGTTAGTTTCTTAAATGTTAAGAATATAACTATCATATGATGCAAACATTCCATTTCTAGATATTTTCTTAAAAGAATAGAAAACATACATCCATAGAAAGATTTGTACATGAATGTTCATAGCAGTTTTATTTGTAAGAGCCAAAAACTAGAAACCACTCAAATATCCATTGACAGGTGAATAGATGAATAAACTATGGTATTTCCATACAATTGAATGCTAGTCCATAATAAAAAGGAACGGAATGAAAAATTAATACACACAATAACATGGATAAATCTCAAAATAATTATGCTGACTGAAAGAATCCAGACAAGAAAATAGTGTCCACTGTATGATTCTGTTTATTTAAAACTCTAGAAAAAGACAAACTAATCCACAGTGATAAAGATTTTATCAATGGCTTCCTAGTGAGAGGGAACAAGAATGGTTGGGAAGAAAGGATCTGAAAGGGACACCAGGAAACTTCTGAGGGTGCTGGATATGTGTTTTATCTTGATTGTAGTGATTATTTCACAGGCATAAACATTTGTCAAAACCTCAAATTGTACATTTTAAATATGGGCAATTAACTGTATGTCACTCATACCTCAATAAAGCTGTTAAAATAAGAAAAAAGAACCCAGCTCTGCCCTAGGTTACATCAAACATATATGAAACTTAGTGGCCTTACTAGTCTTAAGGATACTGATTTTCCAAGCTGAAAAAATCTGGTTGTGACTGAGTGTGTCTGCAGGGCAGAGAAAATGCATGTCCTGAGAAGGGGCTATCAAGTGACATAGTTAAAAGAAACACCGAAGGTAAAAGATAGTAGTGAACTAGATCTAATACGATGGATGAGGTCCTAAGGAAAAATAACATCCAGAGGAGACACCTGGGGATTGGCTCCTGTCCTGCCATTTTAAGTTATCCTCTGTACCATTTTTGACTATTGCCTCCTGTCCTCACATTACTGCTATCAAAAGGGTAAATATGGCCATTTGAAGTGAACAATTCTTTTTTTCCCCCAACATATAAAGGAATACATTGGCAATATGAAAATGCCTAGATTTGCAGAAAATGACTTCTTTGTTTTATAATTTGAAATAGGATTTGCTGAACAAACATGCAAATGTTCAGGGCACTTGAGCTCTGAGATGCTTCTAAACACCACATTTGATCGCTCAGCTGTCAGATTGGCTGTGTCATGTGCTCCTTTCCAAAACCAGTAAGGTAAACCTATTTAAATGATTTACTGAAACATTGTGGTCAGTGGTTGCTTCTGGAAAGAATGTTTATTTAACATAGGACTGTAAAACTTTAAAACCAATCCGTGCTTCTTCCTGACATATAGCTTCAACACCAGTTTCTCTTTCAGCTAAAGCTCTTTCTTCATTTTAATTCTCCTTCAGACTCTTTTAGACAGAGTGCTATACCATATTTTGCTGTTAAATCATGAAAAATGATAGAATCTCTACCCTTTTTCAAGAGTCATTGTCAAATTATACTCTCCAATGGGTAATATACCGCTTGAGTCAGTAATTTCAACTATTTGTATGCATTTCAGGTTTGCCAATTACCCTTCCAAGCTGTAAATTGCCTATTTTGAGAGCATAATTTGATTTTTAATGTTTGTCTTAACAGCCTGATTTGTTTTGTCTTTTGATTTGTTTCACATTTTAGTAATTAATTTTAAGCTGACAATGTCTCTCCTAAAAGGAAGGTGGGGATTGAAAGCCTTTTAGAGCTACAGCAGTTTGATACTAATATAAATTTCTGCCCAGTGCTGTAGACGTTAAGCAAAAAATGTCAGACTCCCTTTTCTTTCCTTTGGAAAGCAGTCATCACTTCTTTTCCAGGAGATGTGCTAGCTTGAGTTTCAAATACACGCTGCATAACTCCCAAGTTTAAATATACATGAATAAGCAAAATTGGCCATCAGAAGTACATTGAAAACAGAAATAATATTTTTCAAATCATCAGTCTGAAAATAAAGAGGAAAATGTGAATTGGGGTTATGCAAATGTGTTTGGCCTCAGATGTCCTCTGATATTCATTCTTGATCTTAGGATACTGGCAAAAGTGTATGGAGAAAACAAATCTCTCCTTCCCAGAGTCATCCCATAAAACTGCTCCTTATAATTGGGAAACACAAGCACTTCTGACTTAAATCTATGGCCTTTAATTCCCTCGGGCATTTTGAGTTGCTTCTGTGGGACCGAACAAGTCTTCTCCTCTGATACATTTTTGACAAAGAGCATAGCAATGAAGAAAAGCAACCAAATATTAAGAAAGGTAAAAGCCCAAGAAAAACAAGGAAATAGTAGTTGAGAGGAAAGGGTGAAATAAGGGACACTCAGAAATAGAAGTTGGAAAGAAAATTGGATTGTAAAACTTTCCATTACTTGTAAAACATGTGAGGGAAATCTCCCCAAATCATTTAATAATCCCCTACTGAAACTAAATTGCCAAACTTTGAAAAAATTGTATTTCTGCCCTAATTTTTGCCAGAACTGAGAGTATCTTACATCTTATAACTGGCAAGCAAAAAAGGATTTGAATTGGAGTTTTTAAAAAACATTTAATGTCTATGTGGTACATGATACATGTGTGAAAGTCATAGACAATTTCATCCTGGTTGCAATATGGAAAATATTCATAAATCACAAAAAGAGAATAATGTCTGAATGTATTGAATGTTCCAAGGAGGGAGCATTTTTTATATTTCAAGTATTATTTAGAAGAATTGAACAGTGTAGATAGAATAGAAGAGCAATAAAACGGTTAATGGTCAGTCTAGAACACAAATGTTCTCCTGGAACTGTTTATTGGATATTTAACACTTTACGTCATTTTACCAAAATGCAAACATCCCAAAGAAAAAGTGCTTGTGTTTTGGGAGTTGAGAGGGAATTTGAGAACAGTTGGAAGCTAGCATTTTTTAAAACTAAACTTTATATTTTGAGATAATTGTAGATTCCCATGCAGTTGTAAGGAATAATTTAAAGAAATCTCATTTACCTTTCCCCAGATTTGCCCAACGATAATATATTGCAAAACTAAAATACAATATCACAACCAGGATATTGACACTGATACAGTTAAAACACAGAAACTTCCACTACATCACCACAAGGATTCTGCATGTTGCCCTTTTATACCCACACCCACTTCTGTCCCACCCCATCTTCTCTTTAATCCCCGGTAACCACTAATCTGTTCTATATTTCTATAATTTTATCATTTCAAGAATATTATATAAATGGTATCATGAAGTAAGTAACCTTCTGGGATTGGCTTGTTTTTACTCACTGTAATTCTCTGGCTGAGTGATATGCCATGATATGGACATACCACAGTTTATATAACTCTTCATCCAAGGACATCTGGGTTATTTCTAGTTTTTTGTTGTCATGAATAAAGCTGTTATGAATGTTGTTAGTGCACAGATTTTTATGTGAATCTAAGTTTACACTTCTTTGGAACACATGCCCAGAAGTGCAAATGCTGGGTTTATGGCAATTGTTTGTTTAGTTTTTTAAAGAAACTGCCCAACTGTTTGCCAAACTGCCACTGTTGCAGAGTGACTGTACCGTTTTACATTTACACAGGTAAAAATGAGTGATCTAGTCTCTTTACACTCTTGCCAGCCTTTGCTGGTGTCACGATGGTTTATTTTAGCCATTCTAATAGGTTTGCAGGAATATCTCCTTATGGTTTTAATTTGCATTTTCCTAATGGCCAATGAAGTTGAATATATTTTTATGTACTGATTTGTCAACTGTATATTCTCTTCAGGGAAATGCCTGTTCATGTCTTTTTCCTGGTTTCTATATAGATCATTCATTTTCTTACTTTTGAGTTTTGAGAGCTCTTTATATATTCTAGATACAAGTCCTTTGTGAGATATATGGTTTTCAAATATTTCTCCTAGTCTGTTGCTTGTGTTTTCATCCTCTTATCAGGGTCTTTATGAGCAAAAGTTCATAATTTTGAGGAAGTTCACTTTATCATTTTTTCCTTTTAAGAATCATGATTTTGGTGTTAAGTCTAAGAACTCTTTGCCTAGCCCCAGATCCAAAAGACATTCTCTTGTTTTTTTTCTAAAAGTTTTATAGTTTTACATTTTATATTTAAATCTATGATCTATCTTGAGGTAAATGGCAGTTTTCCTATAAGGTTTAGGGTAAATTTCTTTTTTTGACTTAGGGATTTTCAATTGCTCCAGTACTATTTTTTGAGAGTCTATGTTTCTTCCATTGAATTGTAATATAAACTGAATGTTTGTGTCCCCCAAAAACTCCTATGTTGAAACCTAATCCCCAATGTGACGGTATTTGGAAGTGAGGTCTTTGGGAGATAATTAGGTCATGAGTGGCATTAGTGCCTTTATAAAAAAGACCCCAGAGAGAGGCCGGCCTTGTGGCGCAAGCAGTTAAGTGCACGCACTCCGCTTCGGCGGCCTGGGGTTCACGGTTCGGATCCAGGGCGTGCACTCACGTACTGCTTGTCCGGCTATGCTGTGGCGGCGTCCCGTATAAAGTAGGGGAAGATGGGCATGGGTGTTAGCCCAGGGCCAGTCTTCCTTAGCAAAAAGAGGAGGATTGGCATCAGATGTTAGCTCAGGGCTGATCTTCCTCACAAAAAAAAAGAAAAAAAAAAAAGACCCCAGAGGGCTCCCTCACCCCTTCTGCCAAATGAAGACACAGCTGGAAGATAGCTGTCTATGAACCAAGAAGTTAGTCTCACCAGACACCAAATCTACCAGCACCTTGACCTTGTACTTCTCAGCCTCCAGAGCTGTGAGAAATAAATGTTTATCGTTTAAGTCAACCAGGCTATGGTATTTTTGTTGTAGCAGCCCAAAAGGACTAAGAGAGAAATTGGTACTAGAAGTGGGGTGCTGCTGTAACAAATAGCTAAGAATGCGGAAGCAGCTTTGGAACTGGGTAAAGGTGCATGCCTACACTTCACCAGCAATTCTGGTGAGAGCTCAGAAAAGAAGATAGCTGTAGAGAAAGGCTCCACCTTCTTAGAGAATACCTAAGTAATCATGAACAGAATGTTGGTAGAAATACGGAAGGTAAAGGCCATTCTGATGAGATCTCAGACAGAAAGGAAGAACGTGTTATTGAAGAAAGGTGAGTAAGCTGGGTACCTGAGGGGTACTGTAAATATTAAACCAATTTGCTGTTTTTCCTGTTTAACTTGAGGGGTGACTCAGGGGTCTTGAGGATTTGTGAGCTTGTTTTGCAGAAGCAAGAGAATGCCTTCGAGGGGGTTGCGATTGCCTGACAGCCATCCCTCAGCGCCTTTGAAGCCCGGAAGTCAGATAGCCCAGGGGCTTCTCAGGAGTGACCCCTTTGTTTGCCTGAAGCTCCTCCTGCCAAGCCCCTTAGCTCTATAAAACTCCCTTGTTTTCTCTTCTTGGGGAGGCAGATTTGAGCGAACCCAGGCTCCTACCCACTCATTTTGGCCGATTCAAATAAGTCTTTCTCCATCTCCAAGCACCAATGTCTCAGTGTTTGGCTTCCTGTGCATTAGGCACACAAATTTGAGATTAAGAGTTTCCGTATCAGGGCCGCCCCATGGCATAGCGGTTAAGTGCGGGCCTCTGCTGCTGGTGGCCCAGGTTCGGATCCCGGGTGCGCACTCACGCACTGCTTGTCAGGCCATGCTGTGGTGGCATCCCATATAAAGTGGAGGAAGATGCGCACAGATGTTAGCCCAGGGCCAGTCTTCCTCAGCAAAAAGAGGAGGATTGGCATGGATGTTAGCTCAGGCTGATCTTCCTCACACACAAAAAAAAAAAGAGAGCGATTCCATATCAATCCTTGTTATAAAGGGCAAAGAACTTGACTGAGTTGTGTTCATGTTCTAGTGTTTTGTGGAAGGTAGAACTTGGGAGCAATGAAACTGGGTATTAGCTGAAGCTATTTCTAAGCAAAGTGGTGAAGGTACAGCTTGGCTCCTCCTGACTGCTTAGGGTAAAATGCAAGAGAGAGAAATGTTTTAAAGATATGATTGTTAAGTAAAAAGAAAGCCAAATTAAGATTTGGAAAATTTTTGGCCTATCCATAGGGCAAAAAATGAGAATACTAAGGGTGTGGCCAAGCAACTTTTGATAGGATTAGAATGAATCAGCCATCTCAACAGAAGCCAGGAGCTATTCTCCAAGACAATGGAAGAATGACCCTGAAGGTGATTGAGAAATAATGAGAGCTGCCACTGTCATCACAGCCCTAGAGGGCAAGGACCCAGGCAGCAGAGTAGGTTCAAAGGAGAGGCTGCTGGGACCTGTGGGATCTCAACCTGTGCTGCCAGGTGCTGCCTCACATCAAGGCCTCTGTTCCTCCACTCCAGTGCTCCTCGGTCTTTCCAGGTGTGGCCCCAGCAGACCTTAGTGCAGTGTGGGTCATAGTGGCCATCCCTCCAGAGGGTACAGACAGCAAGCTTTGGCAATATCCACAGGGCACTATATCCAACGGTGCACTGAGTGCACGGACTTGGGAGGCATGGTTGTCCCCATTTATGGTTTTTTTTTGTGTGTGTGTGAGGAAGATCAGCCCTGAGCTAACATCCATGCCAATCCTCCTCCTTTTTCTCCCTAAAGTCCAGTAGATAGTTGTATGTCACAGTCGCACATCCTTCTAGTTGCTGTATGTGGGACGCGGCCTCAGCATGGCCGGAGAAGTGGTGTGTCGTTGTGTGCCCGGGATCTGAACCTGGGCCACCAGTAGCAGAGCGCACACGCAACCGCCAAGCCACGGGGCCAGCCCCATTTATGTTTTAAAGAGTGGAGTCACAGGATCTCCAAACATGCGACCTCAGCCCAGGAGAATGACAGGGGCGGGGCCCTGTCAGAGAGTCTGCTGGGGGCCCTCTAAGCTGTTGGTGTGAGGTTGCCACCCCAGTGGGCCTGGAAGGCAGAGCATCAAGCCAAAGAGGATTATTCTCACGATTTAAGGCTTAATGTTGCTTGCCCTGTTAAATTTTAAGCTTACTTGGGACCTGCTACCCCTTTCTTCTTTCCTATTTCTTCCTTTTGGAATGGGAATGTCTATCCTATGCCTGTCTCACCACTGTGTTTTGGAAGCGTATGACTTGTTTTGTTTCACACATTCACATGGAGAGTAACTTGCCTCAGGATGAACCATGTCTCAAGTCTTAGCCATATCTAATTTAGATTATATCTAGATAAGACTTTGGGGAGATGAGTTACCTTGTCATATTTTGACAGAAGTGGAAGCCTAGGGTCCCCATGTGACCTTTGCTGTTATGGGTGAAGTGAGGCCACAATTCTTTCTGTGGAGTTTAGCTGGAGTAGAGCAGTTATTGTCTAAAATATTTCTGCCTTCTTGGTCTGCACCTTTCCTGGTCTTTTAACTAGAGAGAGAAGATTTTTGTTGGAGCTATTTTTTTTATCTTTTCTCATTTGTGTTTCTTGGATCTATGAGGCAAAAAAACAAAGCAAAACATAGAACTCACCACCATTACTTCCTTGGGACCCAAGGTTCCTAGCTGGTCTGCCTTCTTTTGTCCACATTTCCAAGTCTTTTTATGTTTGTTTTACGTATAATGTCAGAGTTTTAGTTGTATTTAGTGAGAGGAATAAGAAAAAGTATCTCTCACTGGAAGTGAAATTGGAGGCAACTTTTAAAAATCAAACATTGAGCACCATTTTCTCTTATTTGTCAATTTAAAGTTACTATAGAGGAGTGAATTCCTTTACCAGATTTATTATTTCAGTGGTAAAATCTGAATATCATGTCAGCCTTCAAACAGTCATCAAGACAGTTGCAAAAATGTTTGAACATTTTTGTTAAAAAAATGTTTAGTCAATTTAAATCAATCATATATTATTCCTGTGTCTTGAAGCTGGGGTAATTTGTTTAACATTTCAATATTTGATTTTAAATTGTAAATTAGAAATAAAAATATTATCAATCCAGATCAATTTACCACAAGAAAAGCAAAACAGAAAACTGTCCCTTTACCTAGGACTAAATACCTTTCTTCCCCAAATTCCTTGTATCATTTGAAACATATGCATAATTTAATCCAAATAACATACTCTTTGTATTTGAAGAGTCTGGCAATACAGGTGCTGCAAAGGTAAATTCTCTCAACCAATTTAATATTTAAATAAATCCCGATACTCAGAAAACCCAGAGTGCCAGTGAACCTGCATTGCCCATTAAATTCTATGGAAAATAGTATTAAGAAAACAAACCAATATGTGTGTCATTTGTGACATAGATGAATTTATTATGAAACTTTGCAACTTTTCTTGTACAAACTGAATAACCTCTAAACAGAATGCATAATCTCACAGTACTTTTGCCAGTATTATTTCATAGTCCCCCTTAAAAACAAACAGATATGTGCAAGGTAATTTAGATAGCTCGGTCCAAGTGCCAGGGTATTGACTGGCTAGTGTAAGTATCCCCCCAGGACTTTCTACTTAGCTTAACTTCTGATGGAGACCAAAGTCCAAATAAAAAGGAAGAATGAAAAAATTATACCAAGATATATTATTCTGTGTTACTAAAGAGAAAAGACCTAGGACCAGACAGTTTAGAAAAGCACCTAAATTTAATGTGATTTGTGTAGATAACACTTATTTAAATCATGAATATATAAGTATTTTTAAAATAAGTAAAAAATTGTTACCATCACCTTATCTTCCCAAACCTCTAATTTCCTTACCTTAATATAGTCCACCATTTTCCGCTTCATATCCTCTGTACAACTTAGTTCTTGCCTCAGTTTAGTGGAAGAGGCAACGTGCCATACGGAACCTATGGAATACAAGTCCAGTGTGATCAGGGGTTTGCCTCCTGCTTTTGCGCAAACTGTCTTATCTTAGCGAGCCATATGAGCATTCTCCTCTCCTTAGATAAAATGAGACCAATGATAATAATAATAACAACAACAAAAACAACTACTCCAACAACAATGGTCTGCCTGCCTTAGCTTTGGTTCTCAAATTCTAGTCATCAGGCTACTGTTAGGGCACTCCGTAGATATTTCTCTTATATATTAGATGTTTCTAAAACAGAATCGTGATCCTTAAAAAAAGAGTCTCATCAAAAGCATTGTCACTAATACAAATGCATATTACTTGCACTTACATAGTATGAAAAGGGTAGCACATGGAAGTCTTTTATGATGTTAAAATGGTTTCTTAATTAGGGAGAAAAAGGAAAACTATTGACCTGATTCACAGGACTAAACTTTAAATATAATTCTATCTATATACGTCTTGGAAGGTCTGGTCTCCTCCTATGTGTGCAATGCTCTGTTACTCTCAGTGCAAAACCTTCTGCTCATGTTACATCTTCTCCTCTACAGCCTCATTGTAAATTCACATTCCTAGTTATAGCAGTTGGATGTCCAGTCCTCAAATAGCTGGCTCTCCATGTTTTCCTTCCTTGTGCATTCCTGCCCTCATTTTCATAAGGTAGACATGTTCTTTGTTTCTCAGAATGACACTTGCCCCTCTTCTCCTTGTAAATAAACAGCTCCTGGATAATTACTATAGATTGAATGTTTGTCCTCTCCTCTCCAAATCCATATGTTGAAATCTAATCCCCAATGTGACAGCATTTGGAAGTAGGGCCTCTGGGGGTGATTAAGTCATGAGGGTGGATCTCTCATGATTAGGATTAGTGCCCATATAAAAGCAGCCCCGGAGAAATCCCTCCCCACTTCCTCCATGTGAGGTTACAGTGTCCAGGAAGCAGGTACTTACCAGACACTGAATCTGCCAGTGCCATGATCTCGGCCCTCCCAGCCTCCAGAACTGTGAGAAATAAATGTTTGTTGTTTATAAGCTACCCAGTCTGTGGTATTTTGTTGTAGCAGCCTGAACAGACTAAGACAATTACAGGCACCAGAGAAATGTTTGTTAAATTGGGGTCCTCAGATAAGAGGGTATCATGAGTATATCAAAATGACTAAATTAAACACAAAATAAACTATAAACCTTCCCTCATGTCTAAATCTATTTCCCCTTTTCACTCGCCCCTCCTTCTCACCAAAGTATTTTGAGAATGAGACAATTCAGATATCTACAAACAAATCAATCTATAAAATTTTAAATTTCCTATGATTATGAAGAAATTAAGGCAAAGCAAATAATGAGCATCATTTTTTAACTTGCTACTTTCTAAATGCTTTGTTATTTCTATATGTCTATATTAGTAAACTATTAAATTTCAGTATTTTAGGGGGAAAAAACAACCATCCTGATTCAACCTAGCAATGTTGTAGAAGGCAAGATACCCCCAAAGTTAGCACTCACTGATTATTCTAAGCACATTAGTGATTCTATTTATATGGCCTTGTGGATTCACAATACTTGAATATAATAAAAACATAAAGCCTCAGTTTAGGTGTTTGTTTTTAGCCTATATTTCCTATGTATGAGAAGAAAAACTCATCTTTTTTGCTCCAAGTGCATTCATTTTATTTCTTTGCCATTTTGTTAGGAGAGGAGATTTTAACTCAACAAGGAGTACACCACCCACTGACATTATACTGAGCTAATAATTTCTCTAGAACAAAATGAATTGTATATCCAATTCTCCTCAAAAATTCATGCTTATTTCACCGTGTGTCACTATGAGAGAGCCTGCCAACAGTAACTTCTTCCTAAACAGGAGCACTAGGAAACATTTCTAGTTTCAAATTTGGATTTCCGACTTGTCTTCCTCAACCCCCCCCAACACAGAACGTGCCTGACATCAGACCCTTTCTCCTGAGTCTTTTCCCACCTCATTCACCTGACAGCCTTCTCCACAACAGACATCTTATCAGACGTGACTGATTGCTGTAATCTGTACTCTGGGCAGCCATTAAGCAAATTACCTGAATCATTGCAAGGATTAGTCTCATTAACACATGATTAGCATCAAATTAAAATAATGAGTGTTTAACTTCTGATGTCTTCCAGTTGTTTGAACAGCTTGATCAGCCACACCAGGCTGGCAGGGAGGTGGGGGTGTCAAAGAGCCACAGAAAAAAAGGGAGGCTGCACTGTGCAAGACATAGTACAGCTAGCCAGCAGAATGAAGTGAGATCAGACTCAAACCATTTGGTTGAAAGGTTTCTTCCAAACAGCAAAGATGCTGGCTCCTAACAGAGGTCACTCTCTCTCTCTCTCTCATTGGCACTGCTAGCCGTTCATTTGGAGCAAAGCTTTACATACTAATGGTCCACCAACTTACCCCTTCCACATCATAGATATCATTTCTGTAGGGCTTCCCTGTCCCAGAAAGCATGAAATTCAGCTTTTCTTTTTCCCTTTCCAAATTTTAAGAATAATACACCTAAAGTGCTGAGATTATGGAAAACTAAAGATCTGAGCACAGTTCCACATTTTTCCTTGGAAATGATGAGCAAATATCAAAACAAGAGCTTGCATCATGTCTTGAAACTATGCAGAGCATCACTCATGTAGACAATTAAAAGAATCTCTGCTAGACCTTACACTCACATGGAAGACTAGTTGGAGGCCTAGAGGACCAATTCACTATTTTCCTACCTACGGAAGATCAGCATTTGAGCAAAGTAGGTGGACAGATTACAGTGACCCTTCAACTCAAAGATTAATGGTGATTTGTTTGGTAAGGTAAATGGGCAAGACAACCAGAGAGCCTGCATGGCCATCAGGCTTTCTGCATGAGCATGTGAATGAAATAAGCCAAGAGTTGTTGTGATAAATTCTTCAACCATCCTCATGATAAAACCTAATATGAGCAGTACAGTATTATGAAAGGAACTGAAGGAATCCAGAATACGTCATCCCAAAACATGCTTCTTTGACATAAAAATTGTTTTGAGCTGAAAACAATTAAGAAGCAGCAAATGCAAGAAAAAGTCTCTCTACCCTTCCCCTTTTCTACCTAAAAACAGGATGTAAATTTTCCTTTACCAGAGAGGAAGTTCTGTCTATGCAGTAGACAACAAGTGGAAAAGAAACAGAACCAAAATAGAAAATCTCTGACATGATAAAAAGTAAGAAAATTAATGTCAACCATCATAATTAATGCAAAAAAGTTTTAGTGGCTCAATTAAAGTAAAGACACTCATATTGAAAGGTTTTTTTGGTCTTTACTTAATGGAAAAGGACCAAAAGGTAAATGGCATAGAAGAACTAACCAAATTTTTTAAAAGGCAAAAATATGTCATATAAATACAAAGCAAGAAAGAGTAGCAATAATAACACAACATATAATAGAATTCAAGATAAAATTGGCAAAATGGAACAAAAATAAAAGCTAAATAATAAGACAGCAAAAAGTATACAGCAAGAAATTTTTTAAATGTTTAGCACAAATCAGCTGAGACATGATAAGTCTTTAACATTAAAATTTGAGTCTTAGGTGAATCAAATAAGCATTAATATATTCCAAAGGGACACTTACACTAATCACTGCTATAGATTATAATTTAATTAAACTACAAATTAACTTTTAGAAAATTTAAGCAAAAATACTAAACCATTTCAAGGTTTTTAAAAGCCACACTCCTAAAGAAGTCTTAGATGGAAGAGACATAAAATACAGTCATTAAACACAGTTCAAATAATAATGTCCACACTAATGACATATGGCCAAAGCTATATTTATAGTAAAATTGCCAATCATGAAAGACTATAAAATTGTTTGGGAAAAAAGAGAAGCAAATGGAGTATTCAACATCAAAAGCTACACAATTAACATGAGAGTTCTCAATAATGCAGAAATAAAAAATTAACACTCAATAAAGCTGAAATTTAAAAAACTCAATAAAGTTCAAATTTTAAAAACTCAATAAAGCTGAAATTTTAAAAATCAACAAACATTAAAATAATAAATAAGAAAAAAAGAAAAAAGTAGACTTTACAAATAAACGAGCTATTTCCTTTAAAGGCAATAAAGCAGACTAACATAAGGTTATGAAAGAGACAGAGGGAATATAACAATCCATAAAACCTAGAACAGTAATTGAAACATAACCATAAGTATGATGGAGATTTAGAAATTAAAAAGAAAACTTTTTTGTAACTCTATGCATGTAAATATAAATTTCTGGAAAAAACAGATTGTTTTCTAGGAAAAATATAAAACAAAATTAATTCAGAGAAACAAAAACATGGAGCTCAATAGGTAGAGAAAAGAATAAGAAAGTTTGTCTAAAAATCTACTCCAAATAATCAAACTTACTAATGATTAAATAAGGTAAAGTAAGATCATTTTATACTATTTTCACTCATTAAAATGTCAAAGTTTTGTTTTTAATTGTTAATATTCTATAATTATGAGCAGTAAGAAGGCTAGCAGGAGTATAAATGTGTTTGTATTTTTCTATGAATTTTTGGAAATATTTATCAAAGGCAAATGAAAAATGATCTGTCAATTTTACTACTAGCAGTTCATTATAAGGACTCAACAAACAGTTGAGTATTAAGGAGTGATCTTTGAGAATGTTCTTCTCCATTATTTGCAGTATGATAATGAAGACAACAGAGAAGTCACTTTTTAAGCCTATGGTATGTTCATACAGTAGAACAGTATACATTAAAGAGATGTTATAGCTAAATATTTTAGTGACATGGACACTGAATTAAAGAATATTTTACCCTATTTAAAATACATATATATAAATACAATAATTTACTCTATATTTAATTGTATCTACTCTGTGCCAGGGACTGTTCTACACACTAGAGATACAGCAATTAACAATACAGAAAGTAATTCCTACCTTCAGTGAGCATCCTACCAATTTAAATAGGTGATGATGATGATGTAGATAGATAAATAAATACATACATATATACCAGATAGATGTGGAGTATGTATAGAAGAATAATATCTCTAAGGAATTATCTAAGAAATTTTTTCCAGTAATTCTTGATGTTCAGCAACAACCCACACACAGAAGCAGAGGCATCAATGGCTTTGTTTGAGAGTGAGAACACAGCAGAGAACAAAAAGTCACCACTAAACCTTGACTTTCAGAACACATTTGTAAGAATGTGTTTTGTAAGAAACATTTGTAAGACTAATGTCTTGAAAGCCAGATTTCCAAAAGCAAGCACCTCTTGCACCTAAGGAATCAATGGTTTTTATTTTTAGTTCCTCCAATTCTCATTTAATATCAATAACCAGATCTGGAAAAGCTGAAACCACTAAGGTTTGTTGTTTGTTTATTTGTTTACCATAAGCCAAAGAGAAGAGAAATTGCAGGATGAGTCATGTGATTAAGAAAAAAATACTTCTTATATTCAGGCAGGGATTTGGATAAAGAAGGAGAGGCAAGCCAAAGCATTTAGATGCTAGTACAGGGCTTTCTCCATAGTATCTCCTTGGGGGACAAAAACATGTGTCTGTGTGTGGGGGAGTATGAGTGTGCACATGTGTGCACACATATATGTTTATACATGTATGTGGGTAAAGAAAGATGCCCAAATAAATCTGGGAATTGCAGAGCAAAAGGGACTTGGATCCCACTCCCTATCTTAGAGAAGATTACATTGAAGAGGACCTTGTGTGGACTAAAAAATAGCAGCATGGCAAGTTTACACAAACTGAAGGCAGCTGCTGACTTCAGGAGAGATGAAGGAGTATGAAAAATGTCCTATCTCCTTTAATATTGGTGCAGAAGATACTTGAAAATAAACTGCTGGGACTTATGCCAAGAACACGTTGCAGCTTGGAGTGACAGGGCCCAGGGAAGAGGCTTTGGGGTAGACAGCTGAGAACTGGGTTTCAGTAGCATTCCTAACTGATCTCAGAGGGTAAGTACAACAATAAAAAGGAGAAGACTATTCATGTCCCAAGGGGGGCACCATGCAGAGAGAGCCAACTGCAGATCACACCATAGACATTCCAAAGTAAAATCCAGCAAGAACTGTGGAACAGTACATGGAATGGTCATTTTCCATTCCTGATATCAAATAACATAATGTCACATATACAATTTACATGCTCAGACACCTTCTCAGAAATTCAAATGAAAGAAAATAATCCATGAGCAGGAGGAAAGCTCTGATAAAGAGGTTCAACTTTGAATTAACTGAATTTTTGAGTACTGAATTCACTCAGTAACTTCCTGAAAAAAACAAAAAGATAAACTTAAAATGATTGAATTCGGTTTGATTGACAAAATTATTTTAGTTTTCTGTGAATATTACCCTCACCACAACATAGCAGAAATGGGGGCTCACGAGCAAATCAAATACAGTTATAGAAAAAATGAGAACACTAGTAGGTAATGTCAGCAACATGACAGAGTGAGCTGTTCCCTTTGCCTCTCCTCCTCTGAAGTACAACTAAATGGACATTCATTGACAAACAGAGGATACCCCCACAGCACAACAGGACACCTGAATGACCCACACAGTTGTATATCTGCAGGTGGATGGACTGGATCCCTGGAAAGCAGAGAGCCAGGTTGCAGAGCCACACACAGAGGCTGGCACAACTCTAAGAGGAGGCAGAGGCAACCCAGCCTGTGCATGAATGTTATCCTGGCCTACAGGAGCACCTACCATGCTGTGGTGTCCCCACTAGCAGGAATGTTCCCCACTGAGTGGCCATGGCTAGGCCCCCCAAAGGAAGCCCACCCACCAAGCACAGCAGCAAGTGCAACTGTAAGAGGAGGCAAGGACAGCCCAGCATACATGTGAACACCTTCAGAGGGACAGCCCAGCCTGCAGAACCACTCACTGTGCCCTGGTGGCCCCACCAGTGGGAATGCTCCCCATCAAGTGGCCATGGCTTGGCCCACTGAAGGTGCCCTGCTCACCAAGTACAGAGGCTCAGCCAAACCACCAGGGAGCACAGTGCCTGCCCAAGCCTGTGCAACCCACCTGCTGAGCACAGAGGCACAGAGGCCCTGCCCCCACTGGAGCAACCTGCTGAGCAGCTGTGGCCAGCCGGTGCAAATGCAGAGCAGCGGTACCCACACAAAAGTGGTACCCATTCCAGCAGATAAGGTGGGATTAGAAACACAGCTCCTGCTCCACCCTGGCAGTGGCAGATAGAATCTGCGATCTGGTACAACAACAAATGCACCGGCAGAGGTTGAGTTCATCAAACACCAGGAAAAAATACAGTAACACTTCAGAGCAGAAGGAAAATGACAAGTCTCCAGAAACCAATCCAGAACTCACAAAAATTTAGAATCTAAATGACAGAGAGAGAATTCAAAATAGCTGTCATAAAGAAACTCAATAAGTTACAAGAAAACTCAGAAAGACAGTTCAATAAGCACACAAATAAAATTAATGAGCAGAAGGAATACTTTACCAAAGAGATTGAAATGCTAAAAAAGAAACCAAACAGAAATTCTGGATATGAAGAACACAATTAATGACACAAAAAATAATCTAACATCCTTAAAAAAATAGAGCTGACATTATGGAGGACAGAATTAGTGATTTAGAGGATAGAAATATAGAAAGCCTTCAGGTGGGGGAGAAGAGAGAACTAAGATTTTTTAAAAATGAAGAAATTCTTTGGGAAATATCCAACTTAATTAGGAAAAGCAATATAAGGATTATAGGTATTCCAGAGGGAGAAGAGAGAAAGAAACGAGCAAAGAGCTTGTTCAAAGAAATAATAGCTGAGAACTTCCCAAACCCGAGGAAGCAATTTGACTTATAAGTACATGAAGCCAATAGAACTCCTAATTACATCAATGCAAAAAGACATTCTCCAAGGCATATAATAGTAAAACTGGCAAACGTCAATGACAAAAAAAAAATATTAAAGGCAGCAAGGCAGAAGAAAATAATCTATAAAGGAATCCTTATCAGGCTTTTAGTGGATTTCTCAGTAGAAACCTTACATGTTAGGAGAGTTTGGAATGATATGTTCAAAATACTGAAAGACAAAAACTTTCAGCCAAGAATACTCTATCCAGCAAAACTGGATCATTCACATATGATGGAGAAACAAAAGTTTTCCCAGATAAACAAATCTGAGGGAGTTCATCACCACTAGACCTTCCTTACAAGAAATGATGAAGAAAGCCCTCATACTTAAAACAAAACGGCAGGAGTTTACAAAGCCTTGAGCAAGGAGATAAATAGACAAAATCAGAAAATTACAGCTCTCTAACAGAACAGGTAAGCAAACACAGGTTACAATATAAAAGATAAAGAGAAGGAAATCATCAAAACAACTATAAACACTTCAGTTTAGTCACAAATTCACAACACAAAACAGAATAATTTGTGGCAACAATAACTCAGAAGGGGAAGAGTAAAGGGATGGAACCTGCTTAGGCTAATGGAGATAAGAGGCTATCAGAAAATGGAATATCTCACCTATGAGATCTTTTATACAAACCTCACAGTAATCACTAAACAAAAAATCAGAGCAAAGCCACAATTCATCAGTAAAGAGAAAACTGAGAAAACCATCACAGAAAACCACCAAACTGAAATGGCAGTCAGAAATACAAGAGAAGAGAAACAAAAGATATATAGAACAACCAGAAAACAAGAGATAAAATGACTATTAAGCCAGCATATATCAATAATCACTCTAAATGTAAATAGATTGAATTCTCCAGTCAAAAGATACAGAGTGGCTGGATAGATTAAAAACAAGACCCAACAATATGTTGCCTCCAGGAAACACATCTCACTCTAAAGACAAATGTAGGCTCAGACTGAAGGGATGGAAGATGATACTCCAAGCAAATGGCAAACAAAAGAAAGCGGGTGTTGCCATACTTATATCAGACAAAGCAGACTTCAAGATAAAAAAGACAGTGAGAGATAAAGTGGGCAGTATACAATGATAAAAGGGACATTCCACCAGGAGGACATAACACTTATGAATATATCTGCACATAACCCAGAAGCACCAAAGTTTTCAAAGCAACTACTAACAGACCTAAAGGGAGAAATTAACAGCAACACAATAATAGTAGGGGACCACAACACCTCACTTACATGAATGGATAGATCATCCAAACAGAAAGTCAATGAGAAAATAGTGTATTTAAATGAAAAACTAGATCAGATGGACTTAATAGATATATGTAGAACATTCCATCCAAAACCAGCAGAATACACATCCTTCTCAAGTGCACATGGAACATTCTCAAAGATAGACTATATGTTGGGATACAAGGAAAGCCTCGAAAAGTTTTTAAGAAGACTGAAATCACATCAAGCATCTTTTCCAAATACAAATGCTATGAAACTAGAAATCAACTACAAGAAGAAAGCTGGGTAATTCAGAAATATGTGGAGACTAAACAACATGCTACTGAACAACTATGGAATCCATGAAGAAATCAAAGGGAAATCAAGCATACATACTTGGAGACAAATGAAAATGAAAAGACAACATACCAACTCATAGGATGCAGCAAAAGTGGTTCTAAGAGGGAAATTTGTAGTAAAACAGGCGCACAGACAAACTAGAAAAATCTCAAATAAGTAATCTTGAACTATACCTAACAGAAGTAGAAAAAGAACAAACAAAGCCAAAAGTCAGCAGAAGGAGGGAAATAATAAAAATTTGACCAGAAATAAATGAGATACAGACTGAAAAAAACAGTAGAAAGGATCAATGAAACTCAGAGCAGGTTTTTTGAGAAGATAAACAAAAGTGACAAATCCTTAGCCAGACTCACTAATTAAAAAAGAAAGAAGGCTCAAATAAAAAAAAAAATTAGAAGTGAAAGAGGAGAAATTACAATGGATACCACAGAAATACAAAGGATTATAAGAGAATACTATGAAGAACTATATGCCAAGATTTTAGAAGTCATAACTTAGTACTTTAAGCATCCAGCATAGAGTAACTCACAATTTATTGTAAAATTGTAACTTCCTTGAGAGAAGCTGAACCTGCAGTGGGGCAAACAGGAAGGCTAAAACTCCTATAAAAAGCCTGTAATCTTTCTGGCTAGAGTAACCAAGGTATTTTCCTTGGCAACAAGGGCCACCAAGTGAGACAATCATTTGGGGAAAAAAATCAGAAAAACACCCTCCACATTACATGCTTAAACTCAGCCCAAGTCTCTGGCTGATCCCTAAACTCTGCATGCATAGGGTAAACCAAAAGCAGCTCACAGCTAAGACCTAAAGAACTGAACTGAGAGCTAAACTGCTGCCCCCACAGCCATGACAGTGTATAGTTAATTAATACTAAAACAAAAACATCAACAGTCTTTGGAGCAACACAACAAAACCCAGAGTCTCCACAACATAATTTTCAAAATGTTCAGGATACAATCCAAGATTAGTCAACATATGAAGAGTAGGAAAATATGACCCAGTCTCAAAGGAAACAACGGTCAATAGACAGAAAGTCTACTGTACAAATGTTGGAATTATCAGATAAAGGCTTTAAAGAAACTATATAGTTATGCTCTGTGAGGTACAAGAAGATACACTTGTAATGAGTTAAAAGAGGAAAACTCGGCACAGAAACAGAACATGTAATAAAGAACCAAATGGAAATTGTAGAACTGAAATATATAAAATCTGAAATGTGAAAAATATACTGGATTGGCTGAAAAGCAGATTGGACATGACAGATGAAAGTTAGTAAACGTGAAGGAAAATCAATAGAAATTAGACTTTTTTCTAAGAGATAAAAAAGGTTTGAAAAAATTAATGAAGAGACCTAAAGGCCCGTTTAAAGATTTTAAAGATATAAATTTTATCTTTTAAAGATAAAATTTTAAAAGATTTTAATTTTTTAAAACAATTTTAAAGATATAATGTACAAATAAGTGGAATCCCAGAAGGAAAAGAGTGGGAAAATGAGCCATAAAATTTGTTCTGAGGAAGTACCAGCAGAATCCCCAAATTTAGTGAAAGATATGAATGAACAGAACCAAGAAGCTCAAAAAATGCCAATAAGAATTAGTTTTAAGAAATATATGCCTGGATACAAAACAGCCTAATTGGTGAAAACCAAAGATAAAGAGGAAATCTTGAAAGCAGACAGGGAAAAAGGATATATCATACACAGGGGAACAACAATTGAAATATTGTAGACTTCTCGTTATAAATAATGGATACCAGAAGATCATTCAAAACATCTTCAAGTTTTTGATACTAAACAAAACCAAACCACAATTGGCAACCTAGAATTTTATATGAAGCAAAAATATCTTTCAACAATATAAGTGAAATAAAGATGTTATAAGCTAAAGCAAGAAAAAAATACTACAATAAATGCTAAGAGAAGTTTTCAACAGAAGTGAAATTATACCAGAGGGAAACTTGACTACTCAAAAATGAATGAAGAGCATCAGAATATATGAATAAGAGCACAAAGGATAATGAGGCATGTGTGGGGTTAAAGGAACTTAATAGTTGATATGTTTCTATATTTTATATAAAGTGATACAAAATTAAGTCTAAGATGACTGTGAAAACTCTTAAGCATTTATATTGTAATCCCTAAAGCAATCAATAAAAATATAATGTAAAGAGGAATAGCTTAAAAAATAATAAATTAATTAAAAGGAAATTCTGAAAAATATTCAAATAATCCAAAAGCAGACAGGAAAGGGATAAGAAAGGAACATAAAAGCAAAAGAGAGAAACAGAAAAATAACAATTATAAACCAAAACTCAATCATATCAATAATTACCATAAGGTTTAATGGACTAAATACTTCAATCACAAGATGGAGAATTCCCAAATGGATAAAACAGCAAAACCAGCTATATGCTGTCTTCAGGAGATGATCTTTAAAATTAAGACAAATGTAGATTGAGTGCAAATGGATGGAAAAAAATATTATGTGGTAAGAATAGGATGGCTGGCTACAGCAATGTCATGCAAAATGTCCCAGTTTAGTTTCATTCCACCTGGACCGGCATAGCTGAGATGTATAGAGATAGCTCAGAAAAGGGAAGAAAAGCAGGGGCTATTAATAGCAGAACCACAGCAAGAGGAATCTAGATTCACAGAGACCTGCTCTGAAGACCAACTCAGAAGATTTTGCCACTGAAGAAGGAACCAATAGCCAGCACAGCCACCATGGACCCCCTGCAGATTTTGCTGGATTTCACCCCACAGGTATTCATGTTCAGAGTCCCTCTGCTCCCTCCCCCTCCACCCTTGCCAGAGCCCAGAAACTGCACCATCAGCCAGCTCAGGCTTCTGTGGCTGCATAAATCTAAGACACCAGCCTAGACAACCCCATCTGACCCCCACTGTTGTGGGCAGGCTCAGGGCTAGCCACTTCAGCTGTGCACCTGCATGCTGCCAGCCTGAAACCCATCATTGGCCTCCACTGCAGTAAACACTGTCGGGGGTGAGTGAGTCAAAACAAGAGAGCACACTGATAGCCAAGGCCCCCACAGCTGCCAGTGAGCCTGTAGTTTGCCCCCACCATTGCTGCTCGCCCTGGCTGCCAATACTAAGCATGTGTCTGCAACCAGCTCTTGCCATTACATAGGCTCATGCAGCTGGCACCCACAGCTGAGTGTGTGCACAACACCAGCTCTGGCTAACTACTGCTGCCTGCCTTGGTCCCCTGCTGATGGACCTGGAGGTGCAGCTGAGGACCCCAACAACCCTTGCAGTCACTGTGCACTACCTGTAGTACTCGCCAAGGACGTCACAGTTGTCAATGCTCTGGACCCCAGCAGCCTGAGCTGAAGAGACATCACATCCCCTAGACCCAGTGCTGCCACACATCCTCACACAACATGCTGCGCTGCTTGATCCAAGATCACAGCATGTTCCAGGATACTTCCACTTGCAGGTGAAAGTATTCCCTTACAGAAGTCAGTTTATAAAGTCTGGAAGAGGTAACTTCTTCTTCAAATGTGTAGACCGGGACCACAAAGAATAAGAGAAACATGACTCCACCAAAAGAATAAAGTGAACCTGCAGTAACTGGACCTAAAGAAATGAGATCCAGAAATTGCTGGACAAAGAATTCAAAATAATTATTCTAAAGATGCCCAGAGAGCTACAACGGAACACAGGTAAACAATTTAATGTTATCAGAAAATCATTACAACAACAAATGAGAAGTTCAACAAAGAAATAGAAAACATAAAAAGGAAACAAACAGAAATTTTGGAATTGAAAAATATAATACTGACTGAAGAATTCAATAGAGAGTTTCAACAGCAGACTTGACTAGGCAGAAGAAAGAATCAGTGAACTAGAAGACAGATCAATAGGCATTATCCAATTACAGGAGCAAAAAGAAAAAAAGAATGAAAAGGAATGAAGAAAACCTATGCAACTTATGGAATACCATCAAGAGAAAAAATGTACTCACCACTGGAGTCACAGAAGGAGAAGAGAGCAAGAAAGGGTTGGAAAATTTATCTAAAGAAATAATGGCTGAGACCTTCCCAAACCTGGGGAGAGAATTAGACATTCAAGTTTGTGAAGACAATAGGTCACCCTGTTATTTCAATCCAAAACAATCTTCTCCAAGACACATTATAATAAAACCCTCTAAAATCAAATGCAAAGAGGGAATTTGAAAAGCAGCAAAAGGAAAAAAAATTATCTCATACAAGGGAAACCCATAAAGCTATCAGCAAATTTCTCAACAGAGACTTGGCAGGCCAGAAGAGAATGGGATGATATACTCAAAGTGCTGAGAGAAAGAAACTGCCAACCAAGAATACTTAAACTAGCAAAGTTGTCCTTCAGAAATGAAGGCCAGTTAAAGACTTTCCTTACTAAACAAACTTGCCACTAAACTTGCCTTACAAGAAATACAGAAAGAAGTTCTTCATGTCGAAACAAGAGGACATTAATAAGTAACATGAAAACATATGAAAATATACAACACATTGGTAAAGGTAAGCATGTAGTCAAATTCAAAGTACTGACACTTTAATATGGTAATATAATTACTTAGCTCTAGTGTAAAGGCTAAAGGACGAAAGTATTAAAAGCATATGAAAAGATGCTTAACATTACTACTCATCAAAGAAATGCAAGTCAACATCAATGAGATATCATCTCACACTCAGGATGGTTAAAATGAAGACAAAACAAAAACTGAAAATAACAAGTGTTGTCAAGGATATAGAGAAATTGGAATCCTTGTGCACTGCTAGCAGGATTGTAAAATGGTGCAATCACTTATGGTTGGAGATTCCTCAAAAAATTAAAAATAGAACTACCATATAATCCAGCAATCCTCCTTCTGCATACATAAAGAATTGAAAGCAGGATCTCAAAGAGATATTTGCACACCCACGTTCATAGCAGTGCTGTTCACAAGAGACAAGAGGTGGAAGCCACCCACATGCCCACCAATGGATGAATGAAATAAAAAAGTGTGCTATACGCATACAGTGGAACTTTATTAAGTGTTAAAAAGGAAGGAAATCCTGTCACATGCTACAACATGGATAAGCCTCGAGGACATTATGCTAAGTGAAATAAGCCAGTAACAAAACAACAGATACCATGTGATTATCTTATATGAGGTCTCTAAAGTAGTCAAATTCATGGAAATAGAAAGCAGAATGGTGGTTACCAGGGTCTTAGGGGTGGAGGATAGGGGGAGTTGTTTAATAGGTATCGAGTTTCAGTTTTGCAAGACAAAAAATTTCCGGAGATCTATTTCACAACAATGTGAATATACTTACTACTAAACTTTACACTTAAAAATGGTTAAGATGGTAAATTTTATGTTAGATGGTTTTTACAACAATTTAAAAAATGCAATCTATGTCTTCCTTAAAAGATTGGAAATGGAAAAAAATAAATCTTCACCAAAAAAATGCAAAAAAAAAAAGGGCCAAATAAATTTATGACAATTAATTGCTTGGGTTTGCTTTGGGGGAAGAAATGACTGTGAAGACTGCTCCACGGGTGCTGATCCTTCACCTTCTATACCTTCTATACCTTCATGTATAGAAGGTTCTATACCTTCATGAAGGTGCTGGTTACACAAAGGGCACTGATCACTTCATGAAACATTAACATTTTAATTTAGTATCTGTGTACTTTTCTGTATATATATTAAAATTCAATAAAAAATACAATAAAATTTGCTTAAAATAAAAATTCTTAAGAAATGGTTTTATTTGCACCACTGTATTATATTAATAAATTTGCGTGTTTTCCATTTTTCCCTCTAAGACAAAAGAAAGAGATGAAGCTATACAATTAGTCACTGGTTAAAACATCACTGAATAACTCTAGCTTCATTTTCTATTTAGAAGAATGCCTCATATCCTTCGTGCCTAGATCCTTTCCTCTTCAATTTCTCCAGAAAACAAATCATCTGTTTCTAGAGAGGTGGAAGAGGGTTAATCTTCTGACTACTTGCCTGGGGAGAGAAGAAAGGAGTAAGGAAAGTGAAAATCTAGATTTCTTATTACTCCTTAGATGGACTTTCAAATAATATCTCTGATTTCATCTCTTTTCTCCACTCTTGCCTCCCCTGGTACCAGGTTCTTTCAATTTCTGAGTTTTTTCTGGAATTATTCTGGGAAAATTACTTGCTTTTTGGCAATACTTAGGGTGTGGGCACATGGAATGGATGTTTTCCGATTCTGCTAAATCAGTTATCACTCCTCCTGCTTGGGTTACAGTTGCCTCTCATCTTGTGTATTGTTTTCAGATCAAGTTTCAAGAGAAAGGGATATAAAATCACCTGCAAGATGGAGTGTTTCCTACTATATCATTTAAAAAATGAATCTCTAATGCACGGGAACTGACTCAGTTTACCAAAACTCAATTTAAAAGCAATGTTTTCAGAACATATATGATATCTTTCCTAGAAGTGTTCAAGGCAGACAATGTTTTAGGAATACTTGTGGTTCAGATTTTAAAGAATTTACTCTTTTCCTTACTACCAACAGGGGGAAAAATCAAAGCATAGAAGAATTAGATGTGTCCAAAATCATATGATAGTGCCATGTTCAGCTGTAAATAAAAGTGGCAGCTAACACATAGGCTGGTCACTGACCCAGTAACCTGAATGGCTTTCCGTGATTTAACCATTATCTGTTATAGATCGTAATTTGTTTTGTCTTCATAAGAATCAAAATAAAGCCTGATTAAATAATACATGTGTTTTGTAAAACCTCTTCATCCTAAAACAGACTTAAGTTAGCCAAGCAAATTATTCTATAACACTTGTCCATAAATTGTGCCAAGATAAAGATTCCATTTTGCTTAAAGGAGAAAGATGTGGGGCATCTGATGAGAGCAAACTGCATATCATGTTAATTCTTTCGTTTCTCTCACCTCCTTCTTTCTTTGGGAGCACTCGTATTCAGTTGGTCATATTTTTAAGACTATAAAGTTCTATTAGGTTAATTTTCATAGTCATCCTACTTTTTTATTCAAAAGCAATTCTAATCAGACCATTTGAGATTAACAGGAATTGTGTAAATAATTTGATGACTTGTGTATCTACTAAAATTGGAAAAATAGCAAAGTTCTCTTTTTAACATGGACAAAGGTAGTCATATCCAATTTGTTTTATGAACAGAATTATAGTCATGTGGGCTCATATAGGCAAACTATTTAAATTCTATAACAACATACCAGTCACATTAACTAGCGATGAGAAACAATTTCCAAATCATAGGTAAAATATTCTTATGTAGGAGAGTTTGCTGTTCTGTTAATTTCCACTGGAGTGAACACAGAAAAATTTTACTGTAAGACCAAAGTTAGACCGGTTAAAAAAGCAACTGAAAACAAACTAACAAACAATGACCACTCCTCCCCCGAAAGAAATACAGTTGTGCTTTGGTCCTTAAAGATATTCAAGTTCAATGAACATTTATTGAGTGACTTCTATGTGCCAGACATGCTAAATACCCAATATAAAAAGATTAGGAACCTATCCTTTATCAGGAGAATCATGTAAGCTGTGTAAGATAAAGTATTAAGCTTTGTGATTGCTTTGCTCAGCTGTAGGGAGCCAGGAAACTTCTTAGATAAATGAAATCAGTTCAAACTTTTGAAGGATGACTGTTAGTCAGATAAAGAAATAATGAAAAGGAATTGTAGAAAGAAGGAATTATTGATAAAAGTATGGAGGCATAAAATAGAAATGGTGATCAACACAGATAATAATCTGTGATAATAATCCACATAGATGCATTTCTCTATTGTGCAAGGTTACCTAATGTGACTTAATATCTCCTAATATAAGATCAATATTACCCTTATCTTCTTTGTACCCTATCACAAGAGCATGTGATAAATTTACCTATTATATTTTATTTCATTGAACTAGAACTTATTATTTGCCTACCATGTGCCAGACCCTGTACTAGGCAATGAGAATCTAGCAGTGAATAGTATAACCACGGGGCTTATTGTCTACCTAACTTAAGACATCTTACTTTGTTAAGGAATTTTAGGTTTCTCCATTACTTTAACATCCACAAGTCCACTCTTTCAGGTAGAAATTAATATTGGTTTGATAAGTTAACATATTGAGGAGAGGATATAATTATCATCATCATATAAGATTGGAAACATGATTTAATTAGAGCCATCATTGCAATTTTAAAAAATTGATCTAATGAAAGACTTGGGTCTTGAGGAAAGAGAAAGATCAGGAAAATTAGGAAGAATTGTGACTCAGTATTGTTGTCAATGAAATATCACATTTTCTCAAACCTATCTCCAAAAAAAGATGTAACATCAACATAAGTTATTTGGTATTATTTATAATTAGTTACTATAAATAGTTAATTCTCTATAAGGGATGAAAAAAATTGGATAATCTACTCAATTGTTGATCGTGTCTTATTACCACTATAGAAATCAGCTAATTCTATAACAACCAATTTGGCAAAACAACATGATTATGAATAGCTAGAAACAACTAGTAATTAGAATTATAGTAATCACCGCTTTTGAGATAAACAGGAAATTTGACAAGGTTGACAGAGATTTTATTAATGCACATTTACAAATCATACATTGATATGCATGAATCAGTGCAGAACTTGTAATTTATTCACCTTTAATCTGGTTAACGTTTGTGAATTTTAGTTTCAAGATAGGTTCTGTGTAGCAAATTTATATAGTTTTTATTTATAACAACTATACCAAACATACCCTTAGGGCTTTTGTTTGATTAAGTCAACTCTGGTCTCTAGAATCAGATTTGGATGACAAATGGCAATCAGAGATGAAAAGAAACAATTGCACATGAATAATAATATGCATTTAACATAGACACCTTAGATAAAATAAGTACATCTGATTACAAAGAGATCACTATTAAAAGTTAAGTTGATTTCCAATTTAAATTGAGTTAGTGTAAAGGAACAATCATTTTTAAAAGTCACAAATGTTTTTATAAAAGGGAAAAGTTGCTCCTTGTCTTAACCTAAATTAAAGGCAGCATTAATTAATGCACATAGATATTTTAAGCCACAAACAGTAAGCCTCATAGCAGATAAGGGTATAGACTTTAAACTATGATGGCATGTACAGCAAATGACTGTAATAAGCAGGGAGAAGCGTTCTGTGTGGTGCAGTTGTGATAAATATTCATGGCATGGAAGATACTAAAACTAGAGCAGTAAGCTCTCTTGTCACCACTTAAGTTTTGCTATGTCTTCATTGTCTGGAAACGTACACGCCGCAAAATTCAGAGAACTGTGTCTGAAAAAGAAAGGTGGTTTTGTCATCTGTCCACCCTCTGTCTCACCTATTAGAGCATATATTATCACTTCTTTTGCCTTATCAGTTCTTCATCTTCTCTTCATTATCTCTTTTGAATACAAATGTCATATATTATGTGTCTGTATTAAATTTCAACCTGAAAAAAATTTTGTTTATCAGACTAGCAGGTAAATGAGACTTCTGTGCTTTAGTTAAAGAAGGGATGTGATATCATTATATAAATTATAATCTGAAGTTACTTATGGACAGGGTTTTTTTTATTATTATTATTGTTCCTGATTTACTGACTCTGTAAAAGCACACTAACATATTTATCGCCCAGAGGAAAGTGCCCTTGCTGATTAGAAAACTGCAGAAATATTGTGTAAAAAATCATTGCCCCAAATATTCGAAAGTACATTTAAAATTTTGTTTTGCTCTGAAGAATTTTAGAAAGAGTATTGAGAAGAGGCCGATATGAGTCAACATAAAACTTGCTCAAAAAGGCTCAAGAACCTTAGGTTAATTGTGATGTCAAAATGTGGTATAACTAGTTAACCGGCACTAAAACAGCTGAGCGATCTGGAAGATAATCAACATAGATGCATTTCTCTACTGTGCAAGGTCACTTAATGTGACCTAATATCTCCTGATATAAGATCAATATTATTCTTATCTATATAGTGGAGACACAGATGCTTCCACCACCAAGAATCACTTCCAAAAGGGGATTAGTAAGAGACGTAGAGAAAAGAAATCTAAAAGTGGTGTTAAGAACATACTCATTTTATAGATGGAGAAACTGAGGTAAACAGAGCTATAAAATTTAAGAGTTAAGAGGGAGTTTAGGAACAACCTAGGGCAAGCTTCTCATTTAATTAAATGAAAATATCGAGGACCAGAGAAATTAAGTATTTAGTCCAAAGACACGTGCTAAATAAACTGAAATTGATCAGACTAGGACTAATAAAAACCTATGGCAATTTAGTATATTATTAAATTTTACATGATTGTCTAGTTTATTCTAAATATTTTAATCTATGTATGAGATCCTTGACTAGCTTTGCATTTTCTTAAATACCAAAAATATGGTTTAATCAACTATAAGGTGGTGAGGTACACATGGTCACAAATCAAAAAGGCAAGTTAAGATTTTAATTCCAGAATCAAGGCTCAGCCAGCTCAGTAGGACACATGGATCTGTTGAAAACATTTGACAATTCAAACACACTCTCTGTGCTTCATTTCACTTAGTCTAGAATTTTCCTAGATCTGGCTCTAATTAAAGAAAGCATGTAGAGGGGCATCTGGAGAGTTCAATTCAGAAATGGAAAACATTATTCTCTTTCTCCACTAATTCTGTTTTTAATGTTAGATCAAATGAAGTTCCAATTATGAGTATAAGGAGGATTCAGTAAATAACTAGACTACAGAATTTTTATTCTTTTTTGACATAAATTCCTCTATTATCATAGAGAAAAGCAAGTAATGCCTAGTGAGGCACGGTCTTCTCCCTTTGTTTCATATCTCGATTTTATTTGCCAGCCTTGCCAAGTTGTGGTAACGATTCCAGAAGCTCCAGGAAAGGCACCAAATTATTGCACAAAAGAATGGAACCCATTATGTATTTTGCCTTCTCATTCCTTCCTTCACTAAAAGACAGAAACTGCTTCATTCAGATCTCCATGCCCTATTTTCTTGGAATTTCCCCTTTCTTCACCACTCACTTCTTCCATCTGTTCCCCAAGATTTGGAGTATATCAGTACTTGACCGAAAATTATGTCAATCTTCAGAGACATATTTCTATCCATCAGGAAGTGAGAGCTTTTGTTCTAAACCAAACATTCATTGATGAAATTTTTACTTTCAACATTGCATTATACAAACACATGTGCTGTCCTCAGGCCCCGAGCTTTGAGGCTAGGCTCTGGGAAGAGTAAGAAACTTACTGAACAGTAGCCTGCAAGGAGAGCTAGGAAAAAAAATCCTTAAAATTAATTTTAAGAGGAAGAAAGAGAATTGGAAAAGCTTAGTCAGTTTCTGGTGTTTGATGTTTTTATATAATTTGTACATGATTGAATCCAGATGTTAAGTTACAACAGTCTAAGTGGTAAGTGCTAATATTACTTGGGCTGTTCAAATACTCAATTTGCATTTTAAAAAATCTCTCTCAAACTAAATCTGGTGCTTATTAGTGATATTACCTAAAATCTGTTTGAATAACTTACACTTATTCCTACAAAACCTGTACAATTCAGTATGCTTTATTAACTGGAATTCTAATTTTTTAAAAATTAGAGTGCATTTAGTAACTCTAAGTTACTAAATTTTAAATTTTTCAAAATTAGAGTGCATTTAGTAACTCTAAGTTACTAAATTTTAATTTTTTAAAAGTTAGAGTGCATTTAGTAAGGCAATGTTCCTGGCAACATTATTCAAAATGGTCAAAAGGTGAAAACAACCCAAATGCCCACTGACGGATGAATGGATAAATAAAATGTGGTATAGACATACAATGAAAATTATTCAGTCTTAAAAGAATTAAAATTCTGACCCATGCTACAACATGGATGAACTTTGAAGACGTGTATACAACATACATGAACCTAAGTGAAATAAGCCAGATGGAAAAGGACAAATATGGTATGAATCTGCTTATATAAGCTACCTTAGAGTAGACAAACTGATAGCGATTGAAAGGAGAATAGTGGTTGCCAGGGGCTGGGAGGAGGGAAAAATGGAAATTTATTGTTTAATAGGTACAAAGTTTCATTTTGGGAAAGTGAAAAAGTTCTACAGATGGATGGTGGTGATGGTTGCACAACAATATGAATGTATGCTTAATGCCACTGAAGTGTACACTTAAAAACGGTTAAAATGATAAATTTTATGTTACGCATATTTTGCCACAATTTTTAAAAAGTGTGTTTAATTATTAATAAAGCTTTGTATTTTAAAACTCTCTGATTTTTGTAATAACAGCTGTAGTTACATGTCACCCTTTAGCAAGATAGATGACATAAATTATCTTTGTTTCACAGATGAGGGAAATGAGATATGGGATAATAATCTCCATAAAACCTCAGAGGACATCAGAGTTCAGATTAGAACATAGTTCTCTAATCCTTTTTTCTTCCCAGCATAAGAAATTATGCTTGTAACCCAAAATATAAGACTCATCTTTTGTAAAACCAAAGTTGGCCATCTATTCTTTCCTGACTCTTCCCTTTGGGCCACAACTCTACTTCTAATGACCAATCCCCTACATGCACTAACTCAAAAGTGGGTCCCCTTCCAATCTCTTCCTCAGCCCAGTGTCCTGAAAATTCGTTCAGACATACCTTCTCCAATACTGGGATAAACTCTGGTTCTTTCCTGGCTTCTCACCCAATCTTGCCCATACTCCTCAAGCCAAATTGCTCTAGCCTCCTTTTGCCTAGACTAATCTAATAAGTTAAACTAGACACTTATGAATGAGTAATAACATAATAATATAATTATTTCTTCCAGAAAAGGTGTTTATTCCTTTTCCAGGGTTCCCAATACTTTGACCTAAAGAGTCAATTAATTTGGGGATTCCCCACATTGAGCCAATACTTTCCAGGTGAAATTTTTTGTGCATAAGAAACATTTGGCACCACTTTTCAGAAATGTGACTTTCAACTCCACTAGACCTTAGGCTCAAAGTCGAGTTTACACGCTGATCTATTCCTTAGTCTTTAATGATCTTTTGTAGTTCATTCAACATCATTATTGAGGACCCATAACGACAAAGGATATCCATGCTGGGTAATGTAGAAGCTATTCTATCTTTTAGAATCCTACAATTATAAGACAATTCACTTGCATTAGAAATAAAATGAGACCTGTCTTAAGAAAGATGCAGATAGAGTGTTACCAGTTATTGGAAAAGAGACAGATCATTTTTATTTATTTTATTTTTTTGGTGAGGAAGATCAGCCCTGAGCTAACATCCGATGTCAATCCTCCTCTGTTTTGATGAGGAAGATCAGCCCTGGGCTAACATCTGTGCCCATCTTCCTCCACTCTATATGGGACACCACCACAGCATGGCTTGACAAGCAGTGCGTAGGTGCGCACCCTGATCTGAACCTGTGAAACCCAGACCGCTGCAGCAGAGCACGCACACTTTAACCACTGCGCTACCGGGCCACCCAGAGACAGATTATTCTTACATTAAAAATCTAGAAAGAATTTATGGAGCGGGTGATTCTCAGATACCCTGTCATCTCAAAATGATTTTGTGTTTTATATGTACTAAACTAAAGTACTTGTCTTAGTTCATTTAGGCTGCTGTAGCAGAATACCATAAACTGGGTGGCTTGTAAACAACACACATTTATTTCTCACATTTCTGGAGGCCAGGAAGTCTAAGGCGCCAGCAGATGGGGTGTCTGGTGAGGATCTGCTTCCTGGTTCATAGACTGCTGTCTTCTCCCTGTGTCCTCACACGGCAGAAGGAGGCCAGGGTGCTCTCTGGGGTCTCTTGTATAAACACACTAATCTCATTCCTGAGGGCTCTGCCCTCACAACCTAATCACCTCCCAAAAACCCCCACCTCATAATACCAACACATTAAGGATTAGGTTTTAACATAAATCTGGGGGGGGACACAGTCAGTCTAATAGCAGTACTTTATGTCAAAAATACTTTTGCAAAATGAAATAACTTTTTCTTCTTATTTTTAGATATATTTATTGCTTTAAGATATATTGACAGTTCTTAAAGAAGAATATTTTATTTCATTTTATTTTTAGAGTTCCAGATGATATTTAATTAAAATATTTAACAGAAAAATGATATATGCCCATGTGAAATTAAAACAGTAAACAAGACAACAACTTCTACTAATACCTAGCTTTGCTTCCATACATTTAATGAATAGAGGAGCATATATGTATATTTAAGTGTATGTGTATGTACATATACATTTACATATATTATTAAATACACATAGAATTCTATTGCACATGGTGTTCTAAAGTTTTTATTTTTTAGCTTAACATCTTAGAGATAATTTTTATTGGTAGATGTAATCCACACCAGAATTTATGTTAAGTCTACATAGTATTCTTTGTACGAATATGTCATAATTTTTATAACCATGAACATTTAACTTGTTTCCAGTCTCTCTCCATATTTAAATAAATGCTGTAATGAATATCCCTATATACATGTCTTTCTGCATGTGTGTAAAATATCTGTAGGCTCAATTTCTAAAGATAGAACTGTTGGATCAAAGGATGTGTATACTGAAGGAGTTGTTTTAGCTATGGCCACATCATTCTAAAGAGATTGCATCAATTCATATTCTCATTAACAGTATATGAGAGTGTGGTTTTCCACACCCTGGCTAATCTTTTTTTTCTCAAATTTATGATCTTGTTCATCTGGTAAATTTAAAATGGTATCTCATTAATGATTTATTTTGCGTTTCTTTAGTCACAAGTCACATGGGGCTTTTTACATGTTGATAGGCCATCTATAGTTCCTTTTCTGTGAATTACCTGATCAAGTCCTTTGCTAAGTTTTTTCAAAGAGAAAAGAGAATCTAGAAGACACAGGAAACTCACTAGAAATCGAATTGGCATCTGTTTAATCGATGTCCCACCTTGATGCTACATATCTAAAAATTGATCTTCAAGAAACTCCCAAAAGAAACTTGTGGAATTTTACATCTACTTATGCATCCACTTGGAGATGACAATTCCCAGTATGAAGAAGGGCTCTGGGAGAAAGCAGCGAGTCCATGGAGAAGAGGAGGGAGAGGAGAATGCAGAAGGGAATCAGAGGAGTAAAGGATGAGGAAAATAAGAGAGAAGGACGGGATGAAAAGAGGAGGAGGGTGGGCAGAAAGAAGAGGTACATGGAGAAGAGGAGAAGGAAGGGAAGGAAGAAAAGTGTATCTGTGCCTGAACTAATTTCTGCCCCACTAGGGTAGTGTTGTTAATGTGAACAAAATCATTTTACGTATAGTTTTCCTGAACTTTGTTTTTCAAGCTATAGGTAGAAATGTTGGGAGTTTTAGTATATACTGAGCAAATTTATCGTATATCTTTTCTTCCAAGGTTAACATTTGTAAGTTTATAGTGCTCTGGAATGTTTAACTTTATTTCTTTCTTATTTGGCATAGAATCTGTTTATTGTAATGAATAAGCAGATACAATGTAGATCTCTTAAGGTAACTCACTTTAATACTTTTTACCAGATTCATTTTGTATTCTTGTACTCAAATCCTTATGGATGGGGTTAAAGGACAGCACATCTTATATGGCACTCTGGCCAAGAACAAAGAATGTGCTAGGAAAGGTCCATTGTATTATAATTAGTGTGGGCATACTTTGAATTAAAGTAGGAATTTAGTCATTTTTATATAACTTATGAAGCTTACCAAGTTTTGTAAACTTCTGGTAATTTTAATTATTCATCCTTTATTTGATGATTGTTTTTTTTCTAATTGCTGTATTTAGTGTTTCTGTTTTATAAAGTACCATGACAGAAGCAGCAGCAGCATGAGGTCCATAATTTATCCACCTGTGCTTTGCAGAAATCCATCATTATTCCAAGAACAATACATCTTTGAAAGAACAAAATTAACTGGTTATTAGACTGTAACTTCAAAAGAGATGATAATTAGTGGCCTTGTGAAAGAAAATTAAGTTCATATGTAAAAATAAAAATTTTAATTACAAAAAAATGTTTGAATTTTGAAAGAATTCTTTTTAGAGAGAACATCCAGGGAATTAAATTATAAACCCTTGCTAAACAAATGCAAGGAAAGTAACAATATTTTTGTATGTGTGATAAATTAATGCTGGTGAGATTTAGGAAAACATTAAGTGATTCAGAATCCTCACTGAAAGAACTGAGAAATCAGATCATATTAAAGATGACAAGGGCAGGCGATCTTTCCAGTAAAATATTTTATTTTTCAGATATCATTTCAATATTTTGTATGTAGAGTATTGTATTGATGAATAAAGAATCTTCTGGTAAGTTCACACATCAGTGTTTTAGTTGATTGCTCTGGTTCTTCTTGAAATATAGTTTTTTGCATGAACTGGAAATGAAAAGCTAAATGCTTTTCCTTTCCTTCTTTGCTAACCAACATCCACTGGCCTCCCTCCAGCGTTCTGTGTACTGTAGAAAGGTCATGTAGCATCGCTCCAGTCTACGAACCTGTCAATACATGTCAAATATATGTTTCTGCAAAATGAGATGATTAAAAGGGGATTGCTATTTGAGCAGATGTTTGCATTTAGGAACATAACAGAATTGTATCATCACAAATCAATTGAAAGGGGAAAAGCACAAAAAAGAGAAGTATTTGTAGGGTGTTTTATAATTTATCTGTATATCAGCATCTTCTTTTCCTCTACCTTTTAAAAAAGAGCTATATCTATATTATGGAAACCAAGTCTTTCATGAATCATCTTGTAAAATAAATCATCTCCTTAGTGAATAAATCATCTCTTTCTTCATTAAAAGTTGCTTATTTAATCTCTACTTTATTACGAAAATAATTTGAAACGAGCATAGTAGGTATGTCATCTAAAAGGAAACCCACGACTTGATACTGACTTTTGAATTTCATAGAGACTTAACCCATACAACTAATTTAGAAGGTTAGTATACACTTATCAAAAATGATATTGGTTATTAGAATGTTTGTTTGAGAGATCCACTCTCAGTATGGGGGAGCAAGACAGTAGTGACGAAATTCAAGCTTTGTTGTTATGCTTTTTGCCTCTGTCACTAAGTAGATATATGACCTTGGGAAAATCATTTTACCTAACCAGGGCTTCACTTACTTCATATGTAAACTACAAGAGTTAAATAAATAATTATTTTCCAAAATGAGTTCCATGCAAGGTTCTGTAGACAAATGCTTGATAAAGCAGTAGCCCTCTTTGATGATATATAACACACAGTAACATATTAATGATTCAGAAAAGACATTCAAGAAAGAGACCTGTAGAACATTGCTTACCCCCCTGTTAACACACTCATTTCTTTAAGGAAATGCTACAAATATCCTAAAAAATACATTTGATAAAAAAAAAAAGACAAGGGAATCTTCAGTATTTTTGAGCTCTAAAAATTTATAATTTAGGAATATACAACTGAAACATCATACTCCTGAATGTTGAAGTTTAAAATCATAGTTTAAAAAATAGCCTTATGAAAACATCATAATGATTATATGTGTAAAATCCACATAATTTATATCAAAATTAATTCTACTCATGCATTCCCAGTTTTGATAATTCAAATTTGGAGATTTTTGACATAATGCCTTCATAGAATAGCTCAGTAGATGACCTCAGGCAAGTCATAAACACACATTTAGTTGAAATCAGTAATTTTTACATACTCAAATGCACTTTAGTGTTCTAATTTTCAAAACAACAAAGTGAAGAAATTTATCATGTAGTCCCCAAGTCAAACATTAAATTTTATATAATAAGAATAGAAGATTTTTTTGGAAAGAAAAACTACATATTCAAAATCTCAAGCCCTTTCTTAAATGCTTTCCTGCAGTTCATCCTTTGTGAGTGTGTTGTTGGTACATGAATCAGAAATTCCTATTAGACATTTATATCACTGGTTCTTAATTATAGAGCACAGATTCCTCTGAGAACAGATCTTTGGGTGCTAAAAGCTAATCGGATAATCTCAGAAAGTCCCTCTGACTGCCATTTAACACTTATCATGCGTTAACCATAAATTAAGCGTTCAGTCTCTGGCAGCCTAAGAGTGGTTTGGAGGTGCAGGCTTGCTATTTACAATTTTGACCTGCCACCAAGCAGTCCAGCCCACTTACAGAAAATGAAAACTTAAACGGTTGATACTTAAATGTAGGCTAATGTCAGTTTAAATTGATTTTTCAGATACCTGCCAGTTACAAGTTTCTCTACATTTTCATTTAGCATCTTTCAATCATCCTAACCTTTCTTCCTAATCTATCAAAAATCAAAACCACGCTGTTCATGTTCCCTTCTTATTGTGTCCGTGACTAGGCTAGAACATTCAACCATGCTTCGGAGGGCAAAGGGATTTCATAATGAGACTACTAAGAGTTAAACTCTTTTTTTTTGGCGGGGGCGGGGAGCAAGATTAGCCCTGAGCTAACATCCACTGCCAATCCTCCTCTTTTTGCTGAGGAATATTGGCCTTGGGCTAAAATTCATGCCCATCTTTCTCTACTTTATATGAGACGCCGCCACAGCATGGATTGACAAGCTGTGCATCCCTGCGCACCCGGATCTGGGCCTGCGAACCCCAGGCCACCAAAGCGGTGCGCGTGTAATTAACCACTATGTCGCCGGCTGGCCCCAAGAGTTAAACTCTTAATCCACACGTATCATGGCAGGATGTTTGGCCTTCTTCAAGGATCCCCTAGGAAATAATTAATTTTCCCCATATCCTGAGACAGTCTCACATTTAGGGACATTCAGGTAACCTGAATTTTATGATAGCTGCACATTCCAATAAATCCCCTTACTTGTCGGTGAATGAACTTTATCTCTTGAATTGTATAAGCAGTTTATGTGTACTTGTGTTGTTAATAACAGTTGATTGAAGTAACCGAGTAAGAAAGCTGGAGGGACATTAGGATCTCTAAAAGCAACAGGATCTAAAATCAGTCTCTAAATTACTTGTTTAGAGGCATAGAGCTCAGTTGTCAAGCACTGTGTACTTTCATTCCAGTCTATTAACACAGACCTCCTTTCTCACCCCCACGCTACTCTCACCATCATCTGTCCAGCTCCAATGTCATTATCACATTTTTTGTTTAACCATCCTTTTCTTTACTCTCCCACCTGGGATTGGGAAATTATGTCATTCTTGTACTCAAAAAGGTTAAAGTCTTATTAACTAATACCCTTTATAGGTAGCTTATACATAAGAAATATATTCAGATGTAATTAGATACCAGCTTCAGTCCTTCCTACCTTCCACCAGCCCCCTCAGCTGCTATTCTAAACTGTTACTGTCCTCAAATCTATGCCTGTCTCTGACCTTTAGACCAAAACAGATGATTTCTCACCTCTCCTCCTACATCAGCAGGAAACTTGGAGTCACCAGGTGTGAATTGGGTCAAAGTTTTGCCTTTACAAACTTACCTACATTGACTACAATTATTTTCTTCTCTACGATCGATCGCTGAAGAAAGGATGTTCCTCCACCCGTTTGTTGCTAACCCTTCTCTTTGCCTGGGCTGTGAGTCACATCCTCTATGCACTCTTCAAGTAACATGCTCCATCAGTTATCCCCTCCCTCTTTTCTGTTTCTTCTCCTTCTCTTTCTAACGGTTCCTTCTCTTCATCTTATAGACCCACTCAATTCTCTCCCACCCTTAGAAAGCCTTTTCTTGTCCCAGTCTCCTGACTTTCTCCTTCCTCTCTCAGTCAGCATTCTTAAAACAGTTGTCTACACAAAACTCTACTTGCTTATTTGATATTTGTTTCTCAACCACTGGGATCTGGTTTCTGCTCCTACTATTCCACTGAAACTCTTCTAGACACTGTCCTGGAAAAGGTCACCAATTGTGGTAGACAGATTTGTAAAATGCCCCACCCCCAATGACCCCCACCTCCTGGTAGTCATGCCCTAGTGTAATCCCCTTCCCTTGAGTGTGACATTCTTCCTCACAATAGAATATTGCACCGTGTCACTTCCTTAATCAGGTTTCAAAAGACTGTGCCTTCTGTCCTGCTAGCAGACTCTCTCTGTATTGCTTTTTTGGCTTCCCTGTTTTGATGAAGAAAGCAGCAATGTTGGAGAGGCCCATGTGTCAAGGAACTGAGAGCAGCCTCTGGCTAATCGTCAGAACCTCAAAAGAACCGAGGTCCTCCATCCAACAACCCATGGGGAACTAAATCCTGCCAAAAACCATGTGAGCTTGGAAGTAAATTCTTTCCCAGTTGAGCTTTCATAGGAGAACCAGTCCCGGCTGATTCTTTGACTACAAACTTGTAAGACTCTAAGAAGAAGATCCAGATAAGCCAAGCTCATATTCCTGAACCACGCCAACTGTAAGAAAATAATTGTGTTGTTTTGAGTTGATTTTCACCATCAATGCTGTATGCTTCTCTTTCCGCATCTCCAAAAATCCTGAACTTCCTCCGCTAGATTCTCTTCAGTATACACACCAAATTAAGACAAGGCTTAAGAGTTTGTCTTCTGTTCTCTTCTCATCTTATTCTGTCTTCTCTACTGAAGATCTCAGATTCTTATTGTTTGAACCAATATTTTCATTCTGAATAAAAAATTCATGTACTTAATCGCCACTACATGTCTCTACTAGATCTCTCTCAAACTCAACATGTGCAAAATGAAATGCTTTGTTATCTCCCGACAATCTCTCTTCTTTAAGAACCATAACTGGCCAGTCATCAAATGCTCAGCAATTTTGTCTTTTGGATCCAAACTTTGTCCACCTTTCCTATTGCCTGTCTTCGTTACTGCCCACATTACCTCTTGCCTAAATTGTTCAATATTTCCTGCCAAAATTTATGCTTCCATAATTGCCCTCCTAATGTTATCCTACAGGAGAGTGGATTATCTAAAAGGCAAATCTGATCATGTTACAGCACTGCCTAAAACTTTTTAATGACTCCTAGCACCTACAGGTAAAAAAATAGCTCTCTTAAAAGAAAGACCCTCCCTGTCTACTCTCTAGTTTTGTTTCTTCCAATCACCCTCCTCCCTTTATTCCTTTCCCAATGCCCTTGACACCATCAAACTATTTAAAGTTGCCTGAACACAGTTTGTTCTTTTAGGACTAGCAGTTCTCTCTGCTATAAATTCTATTCCCCTCATACCCAATTACTTGAAAAACTCCTTGACAATCCAGCTCTGCTATCACTTCTATTCTATTAAGTTCAGTTAAGTAAATATGTATGGATCAATTTCTATAGGCCAGGCATGGCACTGGGTCTTGGAGGAACTAATAATCTAATGAAGTATTAGAAAATTAAAAATTCCACACCAGCAGTAGGCCCAGGATTCTGTGAGAAGAGCCATTAACCGAGATAGGGGATTCAAGGAAGATATTCTAGAAGAGGTTTGTCATCAGTCAAAAGTAAGAAATGAATGTGTGGGATGATTTACATACTTGGATATTTAGTACTTGGATATTTTCTCCCTACATGTCTCTCTCTCTTATCCTCCAAGAATTAGTTGAACACTCATTATGTACCACATCCTCCATTAACATGCTTCCATTGCTATATTTTGTACTATCAAGTGGTCACTTTTTATTGGAATTACTGGTAAGCTTTTGAAAGTTAGGACTAAATCTGAGTTATCCCTGTAGACCCAGCAGCCACTATGATTTTCTTCATTTTATAGATGCTCAATAATTGCTTCTTCTTTCTTTAAAGTCAGATTTATTGAGGTATAATTTATATACAGTAAAATGAAATTTACATACAGTAAAATGCATATAATTTAACTTTACAATTCAATGAGTTTAATAGCTACTTCTTGATTAAATTAATTTTGTAATCTTTTGTCATCTGTGATTTCATAGATAATACCCTATGCATCAAAGAGTAAGCCCCAACCACTCACATAGTGCTCTATACATTGTAGGGGCTCAAGAAATGGCTTTAACTAAATAAACAAGCCAACAAAAATATTTCCATGCTATCACCTCATTGCTTACAAAGGAAGAGAAATAGTAAAACTTCTTCTGTATCTGAAGTAAAAACTGCAAGCATTGTTACGGTATATTGGAAACTTATCTTAAATACTCAGAAATGATTTTCCTATGTCCCAGAATCTAGACTGGTCAAAAATATTTTAAAATCAAAATTGAATTCCTTGGCATTTATAATTTTATGTAGTAATTTGTTTGTAAGCTGCTTCAGAATCAAAATATCACTTACCTTCTGCTAACTACAATTTTAGAAATTATTTACAAGTAGACAATTACCTGTGCCAAAAGTCACCTATAAAAATTTGGGCTGGGTTTTTGCCAATTAGTATGCCATGTAATTGGCCCACAAGGACTGGTTGGCCCTGGATCAAGTAAAGCCTCATTGATATGCAAGGCTGCTCCTATCAGAGAGAAGATAGGGAAAAAACACAATAAGACACTTAGATCGAGGATAGCTGATGGGAGAAGAAAAGCTATTTCTTTAATGTTTCTTAGGTTCTTACAAATTTCTAAAGAGTCTGGTCCCACCTGAATAATCAGAATTGGCAAACAGACTCATCTTGCAGATGGATCAGGCTAACATCATCTGAAAGGAAAGCAGAGACCGTAGCTGCCATGCAGGTGTTTGGTACCGGGTTTGCCCTCAAACAGAAGGTAGTCTTGGGTGATGGTAGTGGAAGGAAAGAAATGAACTAGTGACATAAATCTTAATTTTTCAAAGTGATGTGTGTGTCAGTTTCCCATTCAAGATAAACGAACACTGGGAACCATTATACTCTGGGGTTGATCACTCTTTGATTCACAATCCATTTTTGTTACAATGGAAGTTTTGAGAAAAAATGGCATAGCACTTTGCTTTTATCTAGAGAACACCTGGAAAAAAAAGACTGAAGTGGGCTATTTTGTCTATTGCTTTTTCTATATCAAGTTTTCTCAATTCTGGAAAGCAGTATCGTTCACTTGCACTGTTTATGGTGTGAGACCCATTTTTACCAGAACCTCTACATGTAAATGCTCCCTTGGTATTTTTTTTTTTTTGTGAGGAGATCAGCCCTGAGCTAACATCCGCCAATCCTCCTCTTTTTTTTGCTGAGGAAGACGGCCCTGGGCTAACATCGGTGCCCATCTTCCTCCACTTTATATGGGACGCTGCCACAGCATGGCTTACCAAGCAGTGCATCGGTGCGCGCCCAGGATCCGAACCGGCGAACCCCGGGCCGCCGCAGCGGAGCGCGCGCATTTAACCGCTTGAGCCACCGGGCCGGCCCCTCCCTTGGTATTTTGAAAGGCATTTCATTTTAATAAAGTCACTGGAAACTGGAAATAATCAACAACTCTGATCTTTAAATCCAAGTTACTCCAGGATGAAAACTAGAGAGGATATTTGAATGGGTACAATTACATGGAAAACTCTTATATTCTACCCATTATAATTACATAGAAATCAATATAAGGATGATTTATTTCTACGTGCTGCAACTTATTTTTAATAAGAAACAGGAATAAGTAATTTTCTATTATCAGCAACTTATTCCAAAAAAGTAACTTTTAGGAAATGTAATACTCTTCCACTAGACTGAAAACTTCTCAAAAAAAGAGAAATTGTGTCCCCAGTGATTTCACAGTTGTTGTCACATAATAGATCCTAAATAAATGTGAAAAAAATGAATGCAATAAGGGCATATTAAAACAAAAAGCAGTTTGTGCTTCATTGTACAATGAGAAAGTGAAATTGATAATATGCTATATGAATCTACGACAAATTAAAGTTCTATATATCTTTCTGACAATTATATTTTCTCCCTAGAAGAGGTCCTTTACTTTATATTTTCATAGCTAAATGTCCTATACAGGTGATTTTCTCAAGACACACACACAAACACACAACCTGCCTCAAAAGTATATTTAAGTCACCCATCTCTCACAACACAGAAACTGTTTGCAGATTCAGAAAAATACATTTCTTACCTTCTGTAATTTACATCAATGTTTCAAAGATTTGAGGGGCTATATTTCATCAATTTGCAAACTCAAATTTCCATAGGTTTCCTTATATCCCTTTCTTCTGCTTGAAAGAAACTTCTCCCTAACATATAAGCCAGGAATAAGAGGCTCACCCTGAGATGGTGACCGAAGTCCATATTGGTTCCACATCCTGCTCCATGGATATCTGCCTTTTTCCTATTTATATTAATTTGTAGAATAGAATACACAAAACATTATATACACTAAAGGAAGCATGTAGTAAAATCTTAGATGAGAATTGATGAAAACATATACACAATACACAATGACACACAGATCAGTAGGTGTCATATAAAAGCAGACTTAGCAGGCAATCAGAGAAGGAAGAACACTCGGGATTAATTCTTTCACGCTGAAATTCTTTCACAAGAGAACAAGAGCCAAAATCAAGCCACCTGTTAAAACAAAGCGGGCAAGTCAGAGTCCAAAGACGTACAGAAGTGAGAATTAGAGAAATTAGAAGCTCATAAAGTAAGTTGCCCACCCACAAGAACCAAAATGCTCTAAATGTCATCTGGCAGAACAATGAGGAAAACCACAGATTTAAGTATATCAGAACAAAACAAAGCAAGCACTAGGATTAAGACATTGGTAAGAAATCCAATGAAAGCTCAGTCCAAGAGTCTCTATCTACTTCTGTGAAGACGGTAGCTAACTTGAATCACGAATGTAAGTGGAGGACCAGAGACAGAGTGAGCATGAGCCAGGCACTATAGAGTGAACTTGAGACAGAAGCAGGAACTGACAGGCTGGAGCAGAAAGCACTGACTGTTATCTAGGGAAGAAAAGGTGGCATAGGCTCAGAAACACCCCCTGCCCAAGGTGACACAGCACGCCCACTAAAGCTGAGAGGAGACCTTTCAGCATTCTGTCCCATAGATCATACCATCTTACTCAAATAATGCTTTCCCAATAAAGACTCCGTTTTCTTTTTTTTAATTTTAGAAAAAGTTGAAAGTCAGATTTCAATGAGAATTTCTTCATGACTAAGGACAACTGCCCTCCTCTGTCATAAATAGAAATGTGCATTTAGGTGAAATGGGACTAAGAATTTATTTGATGGCGGTTTTAAGCACTAGTTCTTGAAATTGTTACTGTCTTCTGATGTAGTCTGAGAAAGATATATTGAAGCTATAAGCTCTGACACTTGGGTGATTAGCAGCTATTACAGGCTGTTTTGGAGCATTCACAGGGGATCTTATTTCACACAAAACAATCTGCAAAGAAAATCACTAATAAGGATGATCTATTACTGAATATCTCGTCATCTGACAAAAAATAGCCTCATTTGACATTTACATTCAATGATTTATTAAAAAGTTTCAAGATCCTTTAAATCCTATTTCTTTTCGATTTCAAAACACCAAATACTATTGGAAGAAATAGACTCCATAAAAAAATCATACTTTGAAATTACATAATTCTATTTGGAGTTTCCACTCTGAGGAAAAATAAAGTCAGTAAAATTTAGTAACAAATGAGGACATCAGACTCATATAGTCTTCTTGTATAGTCTGACTGTGCAAGCAATGTGCTATTGAAAATAACATTAGACCAGTCCTGTAAAATAAATGAAGGGGATCATAGTGAGACAAAAGAATTTTAGTTATTTAATTTCAAAATATTTATTTAAAAATGAAAATGAACATACTAATTTTTTCATTTCTAAAATTGCACTATTGGTAACCCCCATCAATTAGCAATTTAGGAAATTTGGGAAAGTCACTTAACAGTTCCAAACTTACATTTGTTGTGAGGATTAAATAATATTAACATTTTTTAAGCATGCAATAAATGTTAACCATTATTATTAGGTACTGTGAGTTGAGAACAAATAGGGATAGTTTGTGTTCGTCTTTTTGGATGTTACCTGGTAAGGAACATTTAGATAAACAAAACAGCATGGAAATAAGTGCAAATGAAGTAGATAAATGCAAAGAAGACACCAGAGCAAAGAAAGTTTCCTTCGATACGTGTAGTTAACCTTGGAGATCTTATTGAAGCTTGTGGGCACACTTCCACAGTTCATTGCTTCAAACTCATGATGCTTGGCTCTTATTCTTGGGTTTGTCTGTTAACAATAAGGCTAGACAGGTTACAGAACCCACTGGGATTTCATTCAGTGCAAATACAAAAGATAGGAATTTAATGTCCGGTGAATCAAACTGACCGACGGAGTATAGAAGCAGGTGGACAAATTTTCCTCCCTTCCTTCCACTACATATGTGGATGCAGGACCTTGATAAACATCCCTGAAGAGTTCCTCTAAGACTAAGAAGTCAGCTTGTCATGAAGTTATAATCATCTTGGTAATACACTTACTTATATTTATTCTTTCTCTTCTCTACTTCATTTCTATTTTCTCTCACACCTGTTTACCTGGGATTGCACTGACCCATGAAGTGTTAGCATAGAACTTTTGACTCAGGTTCTATTTCTTAGGAAACCCAGCTTAAGGCAGTGGAGAACAAGAGGGGCCCTAGAAAAGAGATATTCAATTATTTTGGATTTGAATTGCCCACCGGTCTGAAGGCCTTATGGACTTTATGGAGATAGTAAGCAAGGTGATAACCCTGGCATTAACTTGTGGTTAATTGAGACGAGCAGATGAGATTAAGAGATATGCAGTGGCTGCCATACTTGTACTTGATAGGTGTGGCAAATATTGTCAGTGTCCCACCCTCAGAGTTTCAATGTGCTCTGCTGTCTTCCAAGTGACAACATCTGCATCTGTGAGTCTGAATGCTTTTTTTCCTAGAATGATGGCAAGACTTGATGTTCGTGTGCGCAGAAGATTGGAAGTGTCAAGGAATGAACACTCCCACCAGCAGCCTTCAACCAAAGACTGTTGGGAACTGGTATGTAATTACCTCGGTTCCCTTGTCCTTGGGTGGACTAAGTCTGAGGCAGGGTTTTACAGTTTCCCTGAGGCTGCCTGTGGAACTAATTTCCAAATGCCTACTGTGGTAGTTGGCTTAATAATGCACCCTGTATTTTATACATTTCCTTTCCTACTTGTATAACATGTACTTCCGAAATAGGACTCTTGCACTCAATCCTGGTCTCAAGGTCTGCCTCTGGGAGAATCCAAACTAAGACAATCAGTTTGGGGGAAATAATAATTACAAGGAATGTGGTGTAGGCTAGCTGCTTTTGATGGCATTGAATGCCTTGTGGGGAACAAAAAAAAAATATACAAATCAGTTAACTATCAATTAAGGCACATTGGGAAAGCCTGAGGGCATCTATGGTAGCTTGTCTTTTTCAGGTTGGAGTTGATAGGGATGATGCCACGAAAGTGGGCCCTCTAATATCTAAACTCTTACTCATCATAAGACTAATAAAGACATACAGTGCTCAGTGGGCTTCTTTGGCTTTTAGTGGCAGTATACACGACACATGGGAAAACAGATCCAAACCATTTATTGGATAACTTGAAGGGCTGCCAGTTTCAAATGGGGTCCCGAGCAAGAGAGGGTTTTTTAGTCTGTGCAAGCTTTGTTGCAAGCTGCCCTATTATTCCGACCATGTGATCTAGCATATCTCTCATACTAGGGGAATCCATGATGAATAAGGAAGTAAGAGGAAATCTCTGGTAAGCCCCAATAAAAAAAACTGCAGTACAGACAGGAAGAGATCTAGAGGAAAGCCATGCCTTCCATGGCAGAAAATTCTCCATTTTACAAATAGTTTCTGACTTGCCCATGGGTCTAAATAGAACCTGAGCACCTGAAAATGGGATACCAAAGACTATGAAAATAGAGCTGCCCATGATGAGCTGGGTATTATATCAAATTATATGCCAAGTCATAGCAGCAATCCATTGTATAATGAAACTGATACATTCAAGATTGAACCTAGACAAATCCAGATAGCACAAGTAAATTACATGAGCAAGTTGCCCATTCTCCTACCTCTGTTGTGCCAACATGTCTTCCTCAACTGATATCTTGGTTATCATTAAATGTTTCTGTGATGGCTGAGGGCCTAGTTCACAATTAGGCAACATATGTTTGCATTAGCTGAAAATGAACCATTAAAACCTGACTCATTAAAACCTCACACAGAGGTGGCCCATAGTCCAAGATGCAAAGAAATTCTGCCATTCTCCCATTTGTCAGAGCTGTGAGCAATGCATTTAATTGTTCACTTCATATGGAGGGAAAATCGGCCAGAAGTATATTCAGTTACTACTGAAAACCTTCCATCACCAAGACCATTGCTAAGTCTTAAATGGGACCATTCCTTGGGAACACAAGCCAACTACCTGTCAGATCGATTACATAAGACCTCTTCCACCCAGTAAGGTGTAATAATTTGACTTCATTGAAATCAGTACTCAAATATGAGTTTGCCTTTCCTGTGCACAGTGCCTCACCCATAACTGCCATCTGAAGACATATAGACTACCTGATCAATCAACATCATATCTCACAAATAATCCCTTCGACCAAGGAACTCATTTTACACTAAGGGATATGAAATTGTGGTATCCACTGCCCTACCATTGCCCTTCATCTAGAAAATGCCAATCTGATATCATAGTGGAATAGCCTATTAAAGGCTCACCTAAGGTACTAGTTCAGGGGCAACATGCTACTGGTTAGGGTGCTGTCCTCTAGGGTTTGATATATGGGTTTTTCTAATGACCAATATATCCTAAATACCAAAATACTAAAATATATGAGTTTGGGAACTGAGCAAAGGAAGTAAGATTTGTCTCATCTCATTATTACTCCCAGTGTCCCACTTGCAGAATTTGTGTTTCTTGCTGACAAATCTTGGGCATTGTCTGTTTAGAGACTTTGGTTCCTGGGAATATTCTTTCTGCTAGAAGTCATAGTAAGGGTTCCACTGAAATGGAAGCTTCATATTATTTTGGCCACTTTGGGCTCCATGTGCTGGTAATGGACCAGCAGGCAAAGAAAGGAATTATTGTACTGGTGGGGATAATCAACCCTAGTTATCATAAGAAGCTAGGATTGCTGCTACACAGTGGAGACAAGGAGGAGTATGAATAATACCCAAGTGGTTTTAAAACCTTTTGCCACTTCATTGCCCAGTGATCACAGTAAATCAGTAACTGCAGCAACCATAGCCAGAAAAGGATAAGAGGTCAGACCTCTGAGAATGAAGATTTGAGTTTGTCCCGCCAGGCCAGCAACTTCAGCCCACTGAAGTTGCTGGCCTGGGGTAAGGAAACCTTTAAGGGGCATTTGAAGAACGAGATAATAATATCAATTATGTATTCAGGGTCGGAAGCAACAGTAGAAATTATAACTTGGTTTGCTAACCCTCAAACATTTTGTGGAGGCAGGAAATGACTACCCTCTTGAAGAAGTGGACTACGCTTAGGAAGAAAGGAGGTCATCCTGACTCCAGGCAAGACTCAGATTAGAGGACAAGGAGATCTGAGTGACTCGGGAAATAGACTGTACCAGATTCAGTCCTTCAAACACTGGCCTTGCATTGTGGATAGGGCAGTCCTGAGAACAGCTCACACTATTCCCACAGTCTTGGAGCCAGATCGTTGTTGCCCCTGCCACAATTATAGACCAAAGATCATGCCATGGAGGCTGCCCCATCCCTTAGTTGGTTTGTAGGCACACACTTCTCTCTTAGGACATAGCAATATATATTTATGTATGTATGTGAGTCAAGGTAAATTTTTGTTTGTTTATCTTTATTCTGGGCTGCAGTTTACAAAAGCTTGAAAGCCGCTCATCTGTTGCACCCTGGTTCTCAACAAAGAGAGGAGTATCAGAATCATAGGATCCCATTTCAAGCTGCACTCCCTTCCACGTACTTCTTGTCTTCTACTTTACTTATCTATTAAAATTCTTGCTACAGCACTTGGTAATTGCAGATTGTGATTATTGCAGGCTGAAGTAGCTTTTGTTAAGAAGAATTGTGCTTGGCTTTATTTTTAAATTCTTTTTTCAAACTGTTCTTCAAGGTGATTTCCATATTGTTTCTATAATAGTCATAGGGACAAAAAATTAAAGGAAGAATGACAGAGAATGCTGAAAGAGAAGACACAAAGACGGTATAGTCTGCACGTTAGAAGTTAGAAGGTGAAGTTGCTTTACGGAATTAAAGATGTGACCCCATAACATAACTTCAAATGAGGACAGGCTTAGGGAGAAATGAGCGGGGAAAGGCATTGCTCTGTCAATCCTGCTACGTCTGCCTCCGGATTCTGATGACTCATGCTCCACAACTTCCTCCTTGGAATCCTCCTTTCTACATATGATCATGAATCAGATACCTCACAGTACCAGAGAGGTGAGTAGATGGTTGGAGTTGTCCACTTAGCACGACCAGCAGGATGAGCTACTTCTGTGATTTGCAGGCTAGAATAATTATTACAGCCCTGGCACAATGAGATTGTATAGAGTAGAAAGGCAAATGTTTCCAAACTATCAATAGGTCCATTAAAGCATTGGTCTTAATTGCAAAAACCTTGTCATTCTGGAGAAAAGAGAATTGTGCCAGAGATCACGAATATATTTGACTCTGGGAAACGAATTTGATTCTCTAGCTTTCCTTACCCACTCTGCTAATTCCAGGGTTATAAAGAATTTTAAAGGTGATATTGAAGAGACTCTGAAGAGAATAGTAGAACTGTAAAGCTTTATTATCACTATAGATCCACGCTTTCCACAATGCAGAAAGGCCTCAGACACTACCAGATTCTGAGGGATACCTCTGATTTCTTATGCATTTATTCTTGACTTTTATTTTTACTCTTTCTTCCCTCCCATCCTCCCTTACTCTCTTGCTTCCTTCTCTCCTTCCTAATTCTTCCCATTGAATGAAATCATAAAGCATATTTACCATTAATCTACTAATATATAATTTATTTCCAAATGCTCTCTCTTCCTTGCTAACATTTATTCTTAAAAGGAGAAGGGGAAGGACAGAGACAAAAGACACAAAAGCAAACAAACAAAAACCAGACATCATCCCTGCCCCCTCCCTTTTGGGAACACTGGGGAGCAAAGACTTCTATTTCCTTTTCAAGGTCATTTCATGTTTGTTATTGGCTTGCAGCAAGATAGCCTCCTGCTCCCTCGTGCTTTTTTAAGTTTAAATTAGTTTCCCATAAAGATGCTCTTGCACCTTGCAGGGGCAAAGCATTGTTTTTAATACACTTATAACTAATGCTGCCGGTCCTTGGGGAGTTTCAAAGGACCGCAAAGGCGATAGTTCTCTACCCGGGAGCAAAGAAGCCATTACAGCTTGTACTGGAAGATTTAATAGGTGTCATAATTTATCATGTAAACCGAAAAGTGTTTCTTAATTAAGTGCGTACATTAATGAATTTTTTAATTTGATCCCTGTAAGTACCTTGCTATACTAATTGCAATATTCTACACATTAGTCATCCGCTGTTGCCCTTGGCTATTTTCTACCCTGAGAGGAAGAGAAAGAGAGCTTTTCAGTTAAAGTTCATTTAACTCTTTCCACCCAACAAATTAGATTTGGTCTTACTCACATTGGAGTGACAGCTGTGGTTCAATATCACTGAGCTTTCAGAGTACTTGTGTGTTAGGAACAGCTTAAATTTCTGTTATTTTTCAAATAACAGGAGGCTGGGGTAACTGCTCAGCAACTGGGGCCCCGCCCCTTCCTTAGGGTACACTTTCTTTGGTTCTCTTGAGATTAAAGAGGTTTATAAGGGCTCAGATGGAGAAAGGGGCCACATTTTCTCCTGTGCTACTGAGTCCTCCACAGTGTGATTAATGAAGGGCTGAAATTTGTACAATACTTCCCAAACTCAAAAGAATTAAGGGGAAAAAAAATAAAACCTGGACGTGTCTACATGACTGGATATTATATCTATAACGAATGAAGCATTATTTGTAATAATAAAGGAAATGTTTATGACATAATGTGAAGTCCGAAAGCACAATATAACATTATGGTACATTATTACAATTATGAAAAACAAAAAAAAAATGTATTTAGGGAAAAATATTTGGCAAAATTTTGCTTAAATCATAGTGATGGTCTTCTGGTGATATGGTTATGGGTAATTAATTTTTTCTTTTTCTGTATTTCTGTATTTTCCAAATGTAATATAATGCTCAACCAGCCCTGGTGGTCTAATGGTTAAGATCCAGTTTTCTCACCACCTCAGCCTGGGTTTGTTTCCTGGTCAGAGAACCATGCTGCCTGTCTGTCAGTTGTCATACTGTGGCGGCTACGTGTTGCTGTGATGCTGACAGCTACGCTGCCAGTATTTCAAATACCAGCAGGGTCACCCATGGTGAACAGGTTTCAGTGGAGCTTCCAGACTAAGACAGACTAGGAAGAAGGACCTGGTCACTCACTTCCAAAAAAACTGACCATGAAAACCCTGTGAATAGCAGTGGAGCATCGTCTGATATAGTGCCAGAAGGTGGGAGGATGGCACAAAAAGATTGGGCAGTGTTCTGCTCTGCTGTACACAGGGTCACTAGGAGTCAGAATCCATTTGATGGGCACTAACAATGTGTTATCTAACAGAGAAAACCCCTTTATTTTCAAAGAACTAGCATAATATTATAAGATGAAAAGTTTAGGCTTCAGACTTTATTTTGGTGAGAGACTCTTTTCATTTAAATAGCTATTATGTAGCTTTTTAATATTTTTTTCATATGTTCAAATCTCTCCACTGTTGAGTTAACAGGATATTTCCAGTTACAAGGTGTTATTAAAGAAGGATTAAAAACAAAAATCCTCCAATTCTTAGCTTTTCTCTTTAGTGGACATATTGGATTATGAAGGAGGAAATAACTGTATTGTAATAAATTTTATTTGGTTTTCTTATATTTAGAGACTTTTTTATGTGCTGTCTACACTAAGTGATTTACAAGTCTGAGCTACATTAGAAAATCAATACATTAAGAATATGTTGAGGGGCCTGCTTGGTGGCGCAAGAGGTTAAGTGCACGCGCTCCACTGCGGCAGCCTGGGGTTCGCCGGTTCGGATCCTGGGCGCACACAGATGCACCGCTTGTCAAGCCATGCTGTGGCGGCATCACATATAAAGTGGAGGAAGATGGGCATGGATGTTAGCCCAGGGCCAGTCTTCCTCAGCAAAGAGAGGAGGATTGGCAGATGTTAGCTCAGGGCTGACCTTCCTCACAAAAAAAAAAAAAGAATATGAAGAAAAATATCATTTAATTGACACAGGTCCCAATGCCTTTTTATGCATTTATATTTTACAAAAAACTGTTGGTCTCAGGAGACTTCAGTTTGAATCCTACCTCTGATATGGGATTTTTAAAAAGACATTTAAACTGATACTCTGTCAATATGTCAGATGAGTAGAATTGCCAGAAGAAACACAAGATGCTCAGTTACATTTGAATTTCAGATAAACAGTGAATACTTTTAATGTAAGTATGTTGCATCATTTGCTAAATTCAGTAATTCTACAAATGAAGGAATTAGGATGCATCAGAATCAACTAGACAATTTTTGTTTGTTTGTTTGATACACATGCCCCTACTCCAGAATTTTACTCTTCAGGAGTTGGAGCCCAGTAATCTAAAAATAAAAATTCTTTTCTCCAAGTCATACCTCATAAGGACTGCAAAATCTAGTGTTTGGAAATCAGTGTTCTAGAGCAGTACTACTCACGCTTTAATGTGCCTAAGAATCACCCGAGGATCTTGTTCAAATGTAAATTCTCATTTGGGAGGTGGGGTTGGGAGTTGAGATTCTGCACTTCTACCAAGCTCCAGGGTGCTGCTGATGCTGCTGGTCCTTGGACCAAATTTCAAGTAGCAAGACAGTATAGATGATTTCCGATGTCTCTGTTAGGGTTCAAATTTGTTGATTCCTTGATTTTTTTTTTTACACAGACTGTATCATTTTATTAAAATTTCATTTTCAAACAAATGACAAATTTTTAATTCTTACTTAATAGATTGAAACTCAGAGAATTCCTTATGGTATTGTAATGTCAGACTTTCATTGTGATTCTTGTCTCAACCAGGTAGTAACAATATAAGTCCATCAGAAACATCAGAACTATAATATCATTTTCATCTATGAGATTTGTTTCTTGTCCATTTATTCATTTAATGAGAACTTATTGAATCCCTACTATGCACCAGCACTGCTGTTGTTCAGCAAGGGAAACTCATCAGAGAAGTCTATGAGCTTATTTAAAATGGGAAGTTGGTCTGTATTTCTGACCTTGTAATCCCACCACTCTTTCCCTCTTTATGGCCAGCTTGCTCCCTCCTCAGAGACTTTGTATTGGAACTTTCTTTCCCTGTGGATCTTTTCATGGTTGGCTTCTTCTCATCACTGAAATCTCAGGTCACAATGTCAGCTCTTTAGAGAGGGTTTCTCTGACTTTCCTATAAAAAGTTGATCCCACACCCCCCATCACTTATTTATGGTATTAACACATTTTATGATCTGAAATTTTCTTATTTACTTATTCATGCATGTGTATATTTATGTATCCATGTAAATATGTATTTTTCCTCCATCTTACTCCCCTAGCATGTGACATTTGTGAACAGCAACCTTGCATGTTTTGTCCACTGTGATAAATTCTTGTGGATTCGATGAAGGTTTTTTTAATCTAAACCCAAATCAATTGAAATTTACTTGTATGTAAGTGGAAGTAAAAACTTCACAGTGATAAGGTAATTTTTGTGAGAATTTTGTTTCTTTACACAAGTCCATCTGGAATATCCAGTAACTGTGTAATTCATTGTCTCACCTTGGGAATTTGGATATATATTATTATCAAGGCCATATACAAATAGAATTTATGTTAAAGTGGCCTTGTACATTCCTAATGCCATCCTAACTATTTTGTGTGATATTTTGCTAAATATTTCTAGAAAAAGTGAGGAAATTTTAATGTAACCCAGCATAGGAAGTAAACTTGTTTTACTTTATACCAAAACAACCAGAATTAGATGTGGTAGAATGGAGGAATAGAGAGAGAAAGAATGAGAGAGCAACAGAGAGAGAGAAAGAGAGCAGTTCAACATCATTGCCAACTCTCGTTTTTTTTTTTTTTATTTATTCTTTGTGTGTGTGAGGAAGATCAGTCCTGAGCTAACATCCGGTGCCAATCCCCCTCTTTTTGCTGAGGAAGATTGGACCTAGACTAACATCAGTGCCCATCTTCCTCTATTTTATATGGGACAACACCACAGCATGGCTTGACAAGCAGTGCATTGGTGATGCCTAGGATCTGAACCTGTGAACGCCGGGCAGCCAAAGTGGAACACGCGCACTTAACCACTATGCCACCGGGCCAGCCCTCAACTCTCATTTTTAAATGGCAAGAATGAAAAAGTATAAAAGCAGTCTCAATAAGTGCCGTAAAGTAATATCCGGCTAATTTTCTTTGGAGAGCTTGCTCAATACTTACACATATGTTTTACAGAATGTAGAAAGTCAAATTATGCTTTTTAGGTCGTGCATTTGGACATTAATGAGCATTTCTGGAATGAAGGCTATGAGTCTCATGATTAACTGATGAAACTAGAAGATTTCCTTCACTATAATTTAGGCTCTAATATATGGCAGCCAGACTCCTAATTCACTCACGCTGCCACTTAATCAGAGCACACATCTCAAATCCTGAACATCCAGCTCCAGAAGCCATTGGCCTAATTATTGACCAGGCCACCAAGACTCACGCGAATCAGCCAGCATACTCTGGAAAGCTGAAAACTCCATTATCTGTGTCTTCTGACTGTGCTCTGAATACATTATTGATTCATTTTAACTGAAAGTTCTCCTGACAAGCTTATGCGTGCAATTAAATGGATTACATGGAACGTGTTAAATAGCCTAAGAGCTTCTTAGGCTGGAAAGTCTTTGAGCATCAGCACTGATTCACTCACTCAACTCACACACTCACAGGCAGGACATAGGAAATTCACAGCAACCCGACAAAATCCTGTACTGCACGGGTGAGGAGCACTGTGTGCGTGGCTATCTCTTGCTTTGAAAAAATTCAAACAGTTTTGCCTATAGCTCTCTGTTGTGATAGATGAAACATAGCTTGACACCATTGTCTATTGTACTAGTGTATTTTTTAAAAAGCATGCACTAACTAAATCTTTTCTATTTTTGTTTTTATCTTAAACAGTTAATATGATCTAGGTATTTGATGTTCAGCATAGCGTCTCCTCAAAAAACTTTTCTTCTCTGCTTTCTAAATATTTTAATGGATCGCTTTTACTCATTTCTGTAGATAATCACACAGTATATATCAGTAGACTAATATAATAAGGCAGTATTAACATTAGAGATAAATGTGGAGATCTTTAGTTGAGAATTTTGATATGACATAGTCAAAAGTTTTGTTCCCAGGACACTTTTATCTGTATGGCAAAGCAATCAATCAAATTAAAGTGAAAATGACAGTCTGACCTGTATTGTTAATTAAACACACACAAACCACAGTAACAATAGGTCTTCAAAGCACCTGATTAAATACAGCCAAGTCCAAGGATTATGTGAAGAAAGTCTCACGGACACAGATATAAGTCTTTAATACAATCCATATAAAATACAAGATCTTTGAGTGTCTTCAGGAACAATAACAATGTCTAGGAAAACTGAATTTTGATGAATACCCTAAGCTGTTGCTGTTGTTATTAAATGTAAACCCAAGACAGAAAAGAAGCCACTTTGGATATAATGAAGTACAGTTATTAGTGACATCTTGAAGTACTGCTCCCCTTTTCGTGAGCTTTGGTGAGAGAGTAAGAAGCACAGTAACTGTAGCTGACTTGGAGCTCCTTAGAAAGAAAGAAGCCCCGAGAAAAATCATGTGACTTCTTTTTGGTTTACCTCTAGTTGTAAGTGAAATGGTATGATATGGGATAGAAAACCAAGAAGATATTAGAAGGATAAATAATAATAGCGTCAATCATATTACACTCCAATATCTAAAATCTGCTACTTGAGCACTAGTTGCTATTGGAAAGCACAGGACTGAGAGAGAAACTGACTATAACCCAATGATTTTATGTGTTGTGACTAGGGGGGTAGACCTTTCTCTTACTTCCAGACCGCATATGACTGCATACGCTATTGATGACTAATAGCTTCCCTGGTTCTCTGAACAATAAAGTATTAAGATAAAAGAATCTCAGACTCTTCCCTCACCTATTCAGAAAACACTTAGTTGGTATTCCTTTAGTATCTTCAGTGTCTGGTATGGATATGCTATGGATAGAAAAATCAGGACCATGGATAAAAGTTAATACCAAATAAGCTTTTCTTGATAATCACCTTTGTATAAAAGTCTAATTCAATAATTGGTCTTGATATTGTTTTAAAAAATTAATTCTCAATTTTATTTTTAAAAAAGAAATGAAGATGATTTGTACTTGAAATAAAAAACAATAAGAAGGAACTGGAAGAAGTTTAAGCTTACGCTCCATCACCAGACTGTAATCTTTGTTAGGGCAGGAAATACGTCCATCTTATTCACCACTGTATCTCTTAAGGGAAGATTTTGATACTAGATGAGGTTCAGACAATAATTTTTTGATAGTATATAGTCCATTTATATAGATACAAGTGAAATGAGTCATAGACTTCTGCTTTTATAAATCTTTCTTTTATTAACTATGAATGTTAGTTTCCCATTGAATGAAGCTACTGGGAATATTTTGATGTAATAAACCTAAATTATGTACACTTTTCTGAAAATATATCCAAGTCATCACAGTCAGCTAAAAGCAATGTTTTTAACTTACTTTTAACTTTTAGCAGTATTGATAGAAAGAGTGAACAAAATATTGGAAATGAAAGCTTATTGTCAGAGCTGTTAATAACATGTCAATTTCCACTTGGCAAGTAAAATGAAAATCAGTGTTGACATGGACCTATTAGATGCTGGGTTTAAAGGAAATGCATTCAGAGTCCTTCTCCCTTTGGTTCAGGTAAGAATCCACCTAAGTCACACTAGGGATGTACCTCTATTTAAAGCCTTCAGGAAACATTACCCAATATTCCTCAACTCCTGCAGTAGGGTCTTTCAAACTACTTTCGTAAACCCACAGAATTTACAGAGCCTTGTTGTAATGTCTGTAGATCTACATTAGATGCAAAAAGTAGACTTTTCACAGACTGAGTTAACAGTCAAATAAAATTATATAAAAATTGTATATTCGTGTTTCGTACAAAATATATCTGGTCACACATTCTGGTGAAAAGTCCAAAATCAACTTTCGCTCAGCACTCATTACATGTGGGACTCAAGGAAATCAAACCTCTGGGAATTTCATTCTCTTCATCTGCAAAATGGTGACAGTAATATACCCAATCAATGGATTAATGTGAGGGTAAAATGAGCTATTATATGAAAAAAATTTATCACACTGCCTGGCATGAAGTCATATGTTAATAACAAATTAGTAATAATTATTTTATTAATAACTTCTAAAATTTGTATTTGATAGATTTCTCAGAAGTTATTTCTCTGAATATTTTAAGTCGACTTTTATTTGCTTCATATTACCTGGTGACTAGGAGAATTGAAAAATGAAAAATTTCATGATCTTGAGGCAAACTGTTTAAGAAAATACATACATTTATGGTTGTTGATACTGTGTTGTATCAGGAATTAATACAAGATGGTCTTAATGTTCCCCTCAGCTTGACTAAACTCCAGACAGGTTTCTTCCTGACTGTAGTCCCCTGACCTCTCTTAGAGCATTTACTTTAGAAAACTTGCCATTATAAAATTCTTTCCCTTTCCCTCTGAGATGCAGATCTTCTCTGGGCCTCTTTCCAGTTTCATAACCCAAGAATGCCTTTCTCAAGGATTTGGGAGCCATCCTTTTGAAATATAATCATAAAGAAAGATAGGGCCCCTATCTCCCAGCATCTGTGGGAGAGTAGGAACCTAACATTGATAAGCACTAATTAGCAAACACAGATGGCCTAATCCAATTAACCAACCTTCCCTCTAACGTCCTCCAGGACTTTTCCACTAGCTCACGCCAGGGCTTAAAAACTCTTCTGCCTTTTGTTTCAATGGAGTTGAGTTCAAGCTCCCTCTCCTATTGTAATAGTCTTGATCCCTATTGAATAGTCTTTTTTTTTTTTCCTGAGGAAGATCAGCCCTGAGCTAACATCCATGCTAATCCTCCTCTTTTTGCTGAGGAAGACCAGCTCTGAGCTAACATCTATTGCCATTTCTCCTCTTTTTTTTTTCCCCAAAGCCCCAGTAGATAGTTGTATGTCGTAGTCGCACATCCTTCTAGTTGCCATATGTGGGATGCGACCTCAGCATGGCAGGAGAAGCAGTGTGTGGGTTGTACCCAGGATCCGAACCCGGGCCGCCAGGAGCAGAGCATGCGCACTTAACCGCTAAGCCACGGGCTGGCCCTGAATAATCTTAAATAAAGTCTTCCTTGCCTGCTTAACTCTGTGCAGTGCAATTTTTCTTTCAAAGTGCCCTGAAGAGCTTCTTTCAAATTATATTTTGTGGAAGCGTGGTAAAATCAGATTTTAAAGCTCTGTTAGACTAAAATTGGTTTGATTTTATTATTATAAAATATATTTCATAAAATTAAAACAAAATATTTCACCCATGAATGATATTTCGGTTATATAAAATTTTAAAAATTAAGATAGCATGACCAAAAAATGTAGGTGAGAGTAAGATGTCCTAAAATGTGGCATTATGGGAACTTATCCCACATGCTTTCCGTAAATTTTCAAACACTTTCAAGAATTTGATTTTTGGCAAAACTACAACAAAGAATACCTGCTGAGTTTTAACTATGCATTTTATTAATAAGAAGAAAGGATTTTATTCATCAAAATATTAATATTTACTATGCAATATAGGTAAATACCTATCTAGAAATAATTTTCTCTCTTTCACTTTTCATTGACAAAAAAACTTAGTGCTTTCATTTTGTGCCTATGCTATTCTGCTTTTCTATTATATCTTCTCCTTAAATTGTAACAACTATAACCAAAATCCTTTAAATATACCAATATCTCATTCATAATACAGCTACTTCTAACATATTACTTACCCAAAACATGTTAATTCTCAATGTTTGATGGAGATTATAATGGAGATTATACATAATCTCCAAAATTTGTGGAACCAAATAAAAAGATTACTCATATTTAGTCTTCATATGCCAAATTTCCTGGCCTTCTCTGGGACTTTAAGATGAAATTAACAATTGAGTCATATTTGCTGTGAGGCCAACAAAAGCCCAGGTGAGAAATTGCTACCAATAGATGAATGTCACTAAGTTCCAAGTGGTTGGAAATCATTGTTTCTCCATGTGGATGTGAATATTTCTCTTTGATTACTGTAAATCAGGGATCCAAGTTTATTTTAGACATTAATGAGTATTCATGGTCCTTCTTCATGCTTCTCAACTTCACTGTTTCAATTTTGAGCTAGAGGAAGCCCCTACTGCTTTCTTCCCCTGCCAAGAATTGAGAGATGGATCAAGTCCCAACTCTTCTCTAGCAATCATTTTCAGAATCCATACCCTTCCTCTTTCTCCTACCTTTTCTGGTTATTAGGAAGGATGGGAGAGTTATCTGTTCTGCTCCCACTAACTTTTGACTCCCCAAAGTTCTTCATTATGGAGACCTGATCATTTGTACTTATCTCTGATTTAGATCCAGTCACATTCTCGCTGTGAAGCCACAACAAATGGACCTACACATCAAACCCGCACACACACCTCCTTCCATCCTTTCTTTCTCTACTGTCATACTGATTACTGCTCTGTTAATGGAGGAGAGAGAAGAAGAAAGCTGTCAACAGACATTAAGAAAGTCACTAGCCAGGTTGAGTGAAGCTATACTTTTTGTTTTTGTTTGTTTGTTTAATTAAAAGAAACAGAATTAGGTATTAACTATGCAAAGACCAAAGGGAGCTCAATATACCCTAACTCTATAAATATTTAAGCAGATTCCCCTCTCCCCAACTCCTCAACAACATATGCCAGTGTCTTCTCTAGCTCATAAGAGCCAATTCCCTCCTGCAGGTTCAGAGCACCCGAAGTCTCTGTGTGGTGATTAGAAGATTCCGTGCAGCCCTGGGCCTGACTCCAATCACTTTCTCCTTGAAAATTGCTGAACCTTGATGCAGCAGCACAGCACAGAGCAGGCCTTGTCACTGGGGCTTGGTCCTCATTACAGCCCAGAGACTTCAGGAGATTGTTTGCATGGCTGGAACATCTTCCTTGCGGGTGGCTAATTAGTGTTTCCCCAGGGCTTCTGCTCTGTGAATACTTAAGGATAATCATCACCAGCTAACTGCATAGGGAGTGTAGCTAAGCAATTTTACCAAGTCAACTGACAACAGCTTGAAGTATTATTAGCCCTGTTACATGAAGACAAGTGCTCTCCACCCAGCAAAGACAGAGACTGGCACCACTCAATAAATCACTACAGCATCCTTGAAAGCTTAGCATCAGTTCTGAGCCATTAATTTCAGTGAGATCTTTTGACAGGATGTTTTGAGAGCATGAAAGCATGCATTAAGAGCATGCTCTTTCTTGAGCTAAATTATAAAGAACAAATTCTCCTAGTTACCAAACTGGCAACCCATCTAAATCCTAGGGTAATCGAATAAATCTCTCAACATTTTTTCATCAAATGACCTTATTACTCAGAATATAAAGAATAACTTTCTTTGAAACAAGAATATAATAGAAATGCCTATCTAACCTCTACCTTCATAGAATTGCTGAAGTTTCAGAAGAGGTATCTGAACACTTGTATAGGACTACATACGCATGAAAGTTCCCCCTATTGACCAAACACCAGATAATGTTACCAAAATTGCCACTTGACAAAATAAGTTCATCCAGAAAACTGAAAGTGAAATGTAGGAGAATAAACTTATAAAAGTTATGTTAAGAATGTGTTAAGGATGAAAACAGTACTACAAAGGCAATGACCAATCAGAGTCTTGTATTTGAGTGGTGCCTTTTGTTCCACAAATAGTACATGTCTTACTGTCCACAGGCACTCTAATAGGTACTGGGATATAAAACATTTCAGGGAATATTGTAGTAGAGTTATGTTCTTCCAGGACGTATCATGACAACCTTCTCTATAAAATAGCTAGTTTCTCATTTCACGAAACTTTTAAAGAAAGTCACCACTCTCCATACCATGAAATGGATGATAAATTTGGTGAAGGAGAATGGGAGGTTTGTAAAGAAATCAGAGAAACAAGACACAAATCTAATTATCATCTTTCTATCTATATCTATAAAAAAGGAATGAGAGATACTAGCTTTAGAGATTTAAAAAGCACTAAGTACCTATAAAACAAGTTTTATAATTTTTTTCATTTCAGGGAAAGTATGATGGACCTGTAGCTATTTTTTCTTTTTTTTTTTAGTGAAGTAGGATAATCATATATCTTGTTCCAAATAATGGCAAAAATTATTTTAAATATACAACTATCCTTTGAAATACTAGATTCTGAAATTAAACAAAAATGCTATCAGTTTCATATTTCAAACAAAAAAACAAATGTTAACATTTGATGGAGTCTAAGAGTATAGACCCATGCTTTATAATATGAATGCAATGAAGCAGGGCTGGAATGAAGGCAAGGTGAGTGAGTGGCCAAATCTAAGCCATATATAATAATGTAGCTATGAAGGAAGTATGATTTTTAAAGCTTTGTAGTATGGACACAGTACTAAGATGATTAAATGGCTTTGATAAATTTAAGATATACATAAGTATGATAAAATTAAGTTTACAGGATCGTATTAAGTCATATTAAGACCGTAAAATTCTTGTACATACTTACTCAAAAGTCATTTAAAGGTTTTTTTCCCCCAATTAAATAGTAGTTCCAAAATGTGTTTCATTTGTGCTATAATGATTTTATATAAATTAAACTAGCAGAATACATTTTAAATACAACAACAGTTTTTGTTATTCTAATAAAATGGATTTAAAATTACTCTTTAACCTGTTGTCGGTTTTTCAGAAAGAAAATAGTTTTCCATTTATCATTTATTCTTCCAGATGCCAAACAAGAAAGTTTTCCTTCAGATTTCCAAACAACAAACTTTTGAATACAAAGGGTAAGCATATTGCTTTACTTAAATATTTTTGCAAAGACTTCCTATAATACTTTCTTTAATATAAAGAAACTTTAAGCTAAGATAAATTCCAATTTGGAAATCAATATCCACACACCAATTGATTCCCTGGCCACTTGAGTGTCTGAGGAGCTTTCAATACAATTGCTCATGTATTGGTAACCTCTAGGATCTCCTCCATCTTCACCAATAATGCATAATGGGTACCATGTGTTTTGGACAAGTAAAGGCTCCTACATTTAGTGCCTTTGCTCTACCAATATATTTCATAAACTTGCCAATTTTTCCAAAAATACGTGACTGGTGACCTACACAACAATAGTGACAGCACTTCAGACCTCTTTCAATTCCTTGCAAATCTTCATCACTCCCAAATCCAAAAGATGTAAATGACCAAGTATATATAATGCTCATTCACTTTCCTTCTTAATTTTGCTTTAATTTCATTAAATTTTCCACTGATTTGGTGGTGCCACTATAAGCCACACCCTTCACTTTAGGCAGATAAATTTATGCAGATATATTTGCTGAAGATGTATTTTATAATTGTGTAAGTTGGACTGAGATGTGTGATAAAAAATCAATGAAACCCCAAAATATCAATTTAATTGACAATTTTATGTGACAGCTATTGTTTTATTGCAGCATCAGTTGCCTTTTTCATTACATATTAGTGAATAAGCTGAGGATACACTGATATTAAAAACTTATGTCTTAAAAGATTTCCTTCTTCATTACTTGAAATATTTAATTTAGAATTTGAACACTTTTCAGGAATAAACTATGAATTTGTAAGTAGAAATGTTTCTTATCTTTTCTTTTTTGCTCTGATTTTCAGAAACTCCAAAAATTTGCCTTTAATCACAGATGAAATAGACTTGGCTGTACTTTTAATAGTAACTGTTGTCTTACAAAAAATAAACTATTTTCAACTGTGAATTTCACATAAATTTAATTTTTCACTTTGTTTTGAGTGAACAGATGATAATTTAGTAGCAGATTTCTCCCCAAAATGCAATGAATTTAAGTGCATTTCACCTCTTTCATATTTTTTAAAATTTTCTAGAACTTTTCTTCCAATTACAAATTCCTTATGCTTTTATTTATTCTTCTACACAATGAATTTTTGTTTGAAGCAAGATAATGTCTTATCCTTTAGGTGGCCGTATGTTTCAATTTTCCTGGGACAGTCCCAGATTATATTTATTGTCCAGGCATCCACCCAGGTTAGCATTTTTTCCTGAATTTTACATTTTTAAAAATAAGTATTGTTATTAATAGATGCATAAAATGAAGCAAGGTGGTTTTTACCTCTACCTAGTTCTAGCTCTTGCCACGAGCTCACCTAGTATTTTGTGACAAGCACGTGCAGCAACGTTGCAGTTAAATCTAAAAAGTGATCAGTAGTAACCAGAATCTCCAATATTTTTTACATGCAATATAGCAAACAGCTCCCATTCAAGGATAACATACTGTCCACTCACAGAAAAATGGAGTTTAAGTTGAATCTCCAACAGCTAGGGACAGCTACTGCCTTCTGGTCCTGGATGGTAGTGGGGAAAATATTTGACTTGGCTGCACCAGGTGTCCACTTAGGGTTCTACTCAATCGTTTGGTGGCCCACCCCACAATCTAGAAGATGCATGAAGCTATCACATCATCAGTAGATGAGGTCAGAGGAAAGGTACAGGTTAATTGTGCATGCAACTAGTCTGTAACTACAATACATGTAGGAAATAGAGGCTGGGTAACCCTGCTGTTGGGAATATAGAGTTGTGCTGTCCAATAGGTAGTCACTAGCCATGAGTATTTAAATTTAAATTAATTAAAATTTAAAAAATTAAAAATTCAGTTTCTCAATCACACTGGCTCCATTCCAAGTGCACAATGGCCACATCTGGCTAATGACCTACAGTTTTAGACAGTGTGGATATCGAATTTCCATCATTGCCCAAAGTTTCATTAAAAAACATTGATATATTGTGTACCTCTTTGCTACAGTAGTTTTGTAACTATTGTAAGTTTAACTCTACAAGTATTCCTTTTATTTTTTTGTATTTTGTATTAAACTCTTTGGCAGTAATGGACTCAATAAAGCCAGAGTGCATTAAAATGAAAAAAATTAGAACTACATTTCTCTTTCTAAGGAAAGTTGATGAGGAACACGTAACTTTCACAAAAAATTGTTGATGTTTTTCATCCATCATTGGCACCATGTTGATATCACTGACCTCTGAAAACCATAAGAAACAAATCTGGTGAAAAGTATTGTTAGTAGTTGCATTTAAAATAATGTGTCTGAAGACCCTGTTTAATACATGCAGCAGCAAAAGTTGCATTTCATATTAACTTTGTTAAGCATGACTTTTCATTTACCTCAAACACCTGTGTGCCTAAACTAATGTAGCTCATTTTTAATTTAAGTTTTCTTTTATATGTACTAAAAGTGAAGAGTGATTATCATTAATGCATCGGTTCCAATCATAGAAGAACTTTGCAAACAGATAAATGATGCCAGGGCCTGAATTAGTCTATTTGATGCGTGTGTCAGTAACTCATTCATTTTTATTGCTAAGTAGTGATGTATATACCACAATTTGTTTATCCACCTGCCTATTGATGAACATTTGTGTTATTTCTCGATTTTGGACTTAAGAATAAGAATATTCTTGTACAAATCTTTTGTAGACACATTTTTATATCTCTTCAATAAATACCTAAGAGTGGAGTTGTGATGGCATAGAGCAGATGTATTGTACCATTTTATCCTCTCATTTTCAATGTATGAAAGTCCCAAGTCCCCTACATCTGTAATAATATTTAGTGTTGGTGTTCTAGTGGATGTGAAGAGGTATCTCATTGCTAATTTGCATTTCCTTGATGAATAATGACGTTAAGCACTTTTTCATGCATTTATTGGCTGTTCGTATATCTTCTTTGTGAAGTGTGTGTTCAAGTCTTCTGCTCATTTTTTAATTGGGTTATTCAAATTTTCATTGTCAACTTAGACAAGTTCTTTATATATTCTGCCTATAAGACCTTTTATATCCATTTTCTTACTGGTATATTTTGATGAACAGAAATTTTTAATTATGATGAAGCTCAATTTAACATTTTTTTTCTTTCAATGATTTGTGCTTTTTGTCTCTTCTCCAAGAAATTTTTGCCTATGCTGGGGTTGTGAATATATTACATTATGTTTTCTTCAAGAAGCCTTATGATTCTGGATTTTACATTTAAGTCTATAATCCATTTCAAATTATTTTTTTTGTGTAAAGAGTGACATGGGAGTTTTCTATACAGATGTCTTATTGTTCCAGTAGCATTTGTTAAAAAGACCTTTCTTTCCCAATTGAAATTCACTTTGCATTTTTTTCAAAAATTGATTGATCCTATATCTGTGATTCTATTTTGAAACACTCTATTCTGTTTCATTTATTTATTTAACCATCCATATTTCAAAACCACACTGTATTCTTTCTTGTAGCTTTGTATTAACTCTTGAATCAAGTAGTGGAAGTCCTCTTTAATTTTTAAAACTAGCCATTCTACATACTTTGCATTTCCATATAAATCTTAGAATTAGCTTGTCTATATCTTCAAAATAATATACAGCAATCTGTATATAAACATAGGGAAAATAACAATATTGAACCATCCAATCCACGAATGGGATACATCTCTCCATTTAGAAAACAATAGTGACTGCTGTACGACGTACATTGCTATACACTGCCTTCAGCCTTTTCTCTGCTGGGAGATACAAACCCTCAAGGACAATAACCCATAACCACAGCACAACCAATAGTCCACAGTCAACACCTAATTAGCACCAACTCCTGGGTTAAACTCCAAACTTTGCCACTTGTTTGCTGCATCACTTTGGGCAAATTAATTAACTTTCTGTGTTCCAGTTTTCATATGTGTAAAATGGGGATAATGAAAGCCTCATAAAGTTGTTTTGAGGATTAAATGAGATTATCCACAAGAAGCTCTTAGAATACTGTCTGACATAGAATAAGCCCACAGTAAATGTCAGCTATTATTCTTGCTAATGTTTTTATTATAAGAATAATAAGTACTTAATACTTACTTAATCCTTCTCTCAGTTTATAGGTGTGGCAACATCTTAACTATCCTAGAGATATTTATCTCAGGAATCTTTAAAATTGCCAAAGAAGTTATTTCTTAACATGGCAGTAATAACAGCTTTAGGTCTGTTTTCATTACATCTTATTTTCCTAAAGGTGACTAAGTAACTGCTTTCAAAAGCTCTCCCAGTATCTCACATTGAGAAAGATGAAGATTATTATTTGAAATCACAATTCTCGCTTTTATGCTCTTCAGTCACTGCTAAAATAAAATCCTTCTTTTGATGTATTAAATGCAATGAATCCAAGCATTTTGCTATGACCTTACATCAGATCCAGCTGGATAATAAATATTTTGTCTTGTAAGTCATATAGCTTCAATGAGACCCATTCAGCTTGGGATAAAATAATATCTATTCTAATAGAGTAAAGAGCAATAGATGCAAAAACATTGGGAAGAAATGATGAACATCTGAAAAGGTGCCAAAACCAAAAATCCTGCCTTAAGTAAAGAGGAACCAGTGAATTTGTAAACACAGAAGTTGTCAACATTACTCCATACTGCTTTGTAAATTGTAAAACGCCTGTGATGAATTTGTGCCAAAAGCAAGCATTTCAAAGTAACAGTTTACATTGTGTCTCTCCATGCATTGACTGTATTTACTGTATCATGCAAGGAAGTATCCCAGAAATACCAGTGGGCTAGATTCTCCCAGCTGTACATCTCCCTATGTGACACGGCTTGTATTTTTTTTGTCAAGGTACTTCTGGTGGTCTAGTGGTTAAGAGTCGGCACTCTTACCACTACAGGTTTGTTTCCTGGTCAGGGAACCACACCACCTGTCTGTCAGTTGCCATACTGTGGCGGCTGCATGTTGCTGTGATGCTGAAAGCTATGCCACTGGCATTTCAAATACCGCCAGTGTCATCCATGATGGACAGGTTTCAGTGGAGCTTCCAGAATAAGACAGACTAGGAAGAAGAACCTGGCCATCAACTGCCAAAAAAATTGGCCATGAGAACCCTATGAGTAGCAGTGGAGCATTGTCTGATACAGCACCAGAAGGTGAGAGGATGACACAAAAAAAAAGACCCACCAGGGTTCTGCTCTGCTGTAGACAGGGTTGCTAGGAGTCGGAATCAACTCAATGGTACTAACAGCAAGGTACTTCAAGGAAAGCATTATAGAAAAATGACCATCCAAGTGAGTTGAATGATAGTACATCTACTAACGGATGCTTGATGAAACTGAGGAATTTTCCAAAAGGTTCATCACATTTTCAGAAAAAAAGAAGTAATTTAGAATAGCTCTTAAAAAAAAAAAAAGACAGGGCTTCAAACATTTACTTGTTTTGTGGATGTGTTAGAGTTCCTTTTATCAGATTTGTTTAATGTAGGCAATTTCACATGAGATGTGTCTAATGTGCATTTCCCTATGGATTTTAATCTCTTAACGTCTAACCTTTAATGTGCTTCATGGAAAGAAGTATGGCATAGGCTGTCTGAGGTCTTACTCTCAACACTATTTTGCAATATGAACTTGAACAAGCCGCTAGAACTTCTCCAAGTCTCTGTTAATTCATTTCGTGATAAGAATAATAATGCTACCCTTAGCATACTCATAGAGTAATCATGAGTTTCAGCTAAAAAGTGCAGGTATGTGAAAAACAAGAAATGCATATGCAGAAAACATTTCATTTCTTGCACCTGTAAGTAGGCCCCACACCTAGACTGGTGCCCAGCGTATAGTGGCCGCTCAATAAATATTTGCCAACAAATAATTTACAACTAAGATTTGAGAAAAATGAAGTGAAGTTACTTCTATGTTGTGCTGTCTGATGATATTTTGGCAAAGTCAATGAAACAGTGGGACGGTTATTTAAACAATGCAGGCCTAAAAGTGAACTATCATCCAGAAAAGGAGTTTTCTGTATTTGGATCAATTTTCTGCATGGATTTAATTTTCAATAACTGACAAGTCATTTTACTTTTTCAGTGACAATAAAACCAACATAACTGTGACTCAGACAATGAGAAACTAGGTCAGATAAAATAAGGCCAAAATTAATCTCTCCCAACGGACTATAGAAACAAACAAGAGTGTGAAGAAAGAAGCAAGACTGGGATCAGTCATCGTAGTGTCAGAAAATGAAAATATAAAGGAGGAAGGGAACTAGGACATCAGTTCATAGACAGAGGGACAGAAGACAATTGTTTGAGTACCTTTAGAAAAATTCCAAAATACAGTAAAAACTAGGCAGAATATTTGCCAAGCAGGGTAGGCAGCTGATGGTGATTTACTTAAAAAGGTTGTCCTAGCTGTGATCACCCAAGCAGACAGCAGCAGTCAAATGAAAATGGAAAGTAGTAACCAGATGTTCTGACCAGGAATTGCAATTCCTGTAAGAACTGGGAGCAAGACAGGAGCCAAGTGCCTGAAGAAGTGGGGGTATGCAGCCAGTAAGCCACTCAATGAGGCCCAAGGTAGCAGCCCACGTTGGAAAATTCACCACTGAACAGAATTCACCACTGAACTGACTCAAGTTTGGCCAATGCACCGCTGCCCAGACCACCTTGTTACATCCTTTCAATGCAAGCCAAGGCGGAGCTGTGGGCCAAGGAGAGGTAGTCAGCCCACGTGCTAAGAATAGTAGGCCACAGGCCATGACATAGTCTTTTCCAAATGATTTCCAAAAAAGAGATCTTGTACAAAAGACTGGCTACTATCATGGTAGAATGATGAGGCAAGAACAGGAAAATAATCATGAGTTTTCTCCCAAACACGGGAGGAAAAATAGAGAATAAATATCTTTGAAGAGGCAAATTTAAAAATTCCTCTCATTCATTTTTCTAAACTTCATTCTGAAGAATAAAAGCAAGTTTACTAGAATCTAGTAATGACATCTCTATTTTCAGATACCCCAAAGCATAAATTAATCAATGGCATGTTAACTGACTACTTATACCACAGAATGTGGTATAAGTGAATGAATGAGTGGAATGAATTTTTATTCATTCATCCAGTGACTATTAATTAAATATCTTTGCAAAGTCACTTTAGTCTGGTGATTAAGAACACAGGCTCTGGAACCAAATTGCTTGAGCTCCAATATAAGCTCCACTTACCAACTGTGTGACCCTGAATAAGTTATATAACCTCGCTGTGCCTCAGTTTCCTCACCTGTAAAATGGGGACAATAATAGCACTTGTCTCAATAGTGTTGTTATTATATGTATAATATGTGTAAGGTACTTCGAATAGTGCCTGGCATGTAGCAAGCATTTTCCGTGTTGGTTATCATTGTTGTTATTATGTGACTACCACATATTCAAGAAATAATTATTGAGTCTTCAATAGGCTAGATGTAACAGGTAGGATTCTCTGGAGGCAGATGCTGAGACAGTGTTTAGTGTCTAGAACTGGAACTCAAAATAGCTGGAAAAGAGGAGGAGGAACTAGAATTGGGCAGAGGAAGAAATTGAACTTCAGTGCAGGCCCAGCAAAGCCTTGGCCAGCATCACAGGGAGCTCTGAAGTGTATGCAGTCCATGAACATTGTTTTACCATGAGCTAAAACAGTCAGACCTTTATACTCCAACTGTGACCAGTGAAAAGATGGGGAAGCAGTCCTTGTAAAGAGAGACCTTGGCAGTGTACCTCAACTCCCACTGCACTAGGCCATGAAGAAATCAAAATGAAATGTTTGACCTCAAATGACTCATAGCTAATGGAACAGCCATTCAATACAATATGAAACTTTAATAGAAATATGTAAAAGAATATGTAATACAAATAAGGGCAAGCTTCTTAATTTTCTTAGCTTCCGTATGATGAGAAGACATAAAAATAATACCGCTTTCATATACACTATTAATAGATACTATACAAAAGAATTCTAAATATTAATCTTTTATCCAATAAATGTTTACTACTCCTCTAATGTAAATAAGTACCATGGGGGATGCTACGAAAGATAAAAAGTTGTACATGAAATTATTTTGTCAATCAGGGAGGTAAATATCTATTAGGAGAAATAAAATATACATCCAAATGTTTGCAATACAAGGTTTATTATAAGTACCATCTTAATGGTGCAGTGGATGATTATTGTACCATGTTGATTATTGTACCATCTAAATGGTGAAATAATCAATGAGTAAGTATTGATTTAGCAGGGTGGTGTTTCCCAGACTTGCCTGAGCATAAAATTCTCCTAGAGTCTTTGTTGAATACTTGGGAACTAACTCAAATCACTGAGTTGGACTCTGGGAAGGAGTAACAAGGAATTTACACTTTAGCCAGCTTCTAGCACCCTAATGATTCCTACGATCAGTCAAGTTTGGGAAGCACTGGTGTAGTAGATACATCATAGTGAAACATGAAACACCTGGACAGAGTCTTGGCTCTGTCCATGGCTAACTTGGTGACCTGAGGTCCAGGCCTGTCCCTAAGATTATGGGACCAAGGGCAAAAGAACAAATAGAGGCCCATACCATATGTCTAAATATTTAAAATTATAAATCAAATTAACACACTGTTAAATAAAATATTATCTACCCTATCCCACCTTAACAAATACACAAAAACTGGAAGGCCGGATTCAAATTAAGAATTCTCAGACTTCTCAGATTTCCCCCTGGAGCACAGAGGCATGGGGAAAATTGACCTCTGGATCCCAGCCCATAGCATTTTCACTTCCCATCCCTAGTACCGGTGCAAAATGTGAGAGACTCCAAGTCACAGGTATGGACTCTGTTCATATGTTCATATGTCCAAGTTCAGTCTTCTTTGGAAATAGCTGTCCCTTGACCACACCTGGCTATAGGTGCACATACCAGCTGTCTAGTCTGCCCTGAAGAGGATAGAGCCAGGGAAAAAGGCATATGCAGGCCTTGGGAGTGGGTGGGCCCAGGGCTATACAGGCAAGGAATTCCAGGGTCACTGAAACAGAAAGGGAGAGGGTACAGGCTCCTCTTAGTCTGGTAAATTCCTCACCCCCTGGGAGGAGCACAGCCAGATGAAGACCAGACTAAAGTCTTAGAGTGTAGAGCCCATGACAGGCACACCTCTAGTCCATGTCTAAGGAGGTATTGTGGCCAACAGGTCAATCATTTGACCTTCAAGTTCTTCACCATAAAGTGGATCTTATAATGCCTCTTCACAAGATGGTTTGTGAGCCTAAAACAGGGTGGCATTTTTGAAAGCACTATCTAAACTTAAAGTATTTACAGTATTCAAATGTTAGTTATTATTATCATGGTCCAGGTGTAGAGGAAATAGTTCCAGTTAGAGATCAGGAAAGTCCTTCTATAGAAGTTGACATGTAATCTAGATTTCAAAAATGGAGATGATATTGAGAGTCCAAACTGTGAAATGTGCTTGGGACAGAGTTTCAGGCCAAAAGAATGGCCGGAATCAACGCATGGAGATGGACGACTACTGTGTGTTCCACAAATAGGGAGTGGTTCAGACTGCCTGACTTGGAGATCTTTTGCTCAGGGTGGTGTGATTTAACATGGGAAAAGTGGGCTGGGCCAAGACTGGCGCTGAGGAGAGTGGGGACCGTGCACGTGTGGAGGGAGAGTGGTTGAATATCAATCTTGGAACTACTAGCAAGATATACCTAAATTAGGACAGCCTTCATATTTTGTTTCAAATTTTATATGCACACACACATATCAAACATAAAGCTAATTCTTTTAAACACCACTATAAACTTTCTTGACATTTTGCATAAGAAAAATTTCTCATGACAAGAGACAGTGACAAATCTTTTGCCATGGTTTTTTTCTCTTCCTCCTTTTCTTTTTCTGCTTTGTGGTACTAGCTTCAGCTCTGAAGATACTAGATGTGTGAACTTAGGTGAGTTATTTCACAACTCTGAGCCTCAATTTCCTCTTCTGTAAAATGGAGATGATCGTGTCTCCATTTCATGGAGCTATATTATTGTTGCTGTCTTTTTTATTGGGCAGCTTTTGTACTTCCAGTCATCCTTATCTTTCTCATTCTGTCACTTTCCTACCTCCTTGTTGAAAATGGCATTTCTATTTTTGTTTTCTTATTGTTTTTCTCAAATTCGTGGAGAAAAATGTAAAGATGAAGAAACAAATTTTTTAAAAGATTTGTAAATGAATACTGGGCAAGGGGTTGTGTAGTAGGAGGAAACTAGTGATGGCAAAGAAACTCAGTCAGAGACACAACTGGTCAAATAGTGGGTGTGGGCTCGTGCAACATGAGCCATATTTGCACTGAAGTTTCAGTTGCAATATGATTACAAAGCATAACTCTTGAATCGAATTGATATAACATCAAAATTTTGGGGTTAGTGCTTTGAATATCTGGCAAAATATGCCATATAGAAGTGATTTCTATTCACATGAACTCTTTCAATAATTGATCTTCACTGCTGTTCTGCACTTAACACCTTCTCCCTTGCTCTAGCTTGTAAACTAGTTAACACTCTGTCTGCCACATCGCTCCTACTTGATCATCTGCCCTTGAAAGGCAGATTTACATCTTATTTATCCTTGTACATCCCAGCACTTTAGCAAATTACCTTGGAAGTAACACTTAAATGATGAGTAGGTGTTGAATAAACACTTGGATAATTCTTTCCACAAAAGAAAAATAAAATTAAGGGGTATAAGACACCAACTCATTTCCAAATGCTTTGCTATATAATTAGATAAAACAGAAAATACAATGGTTATAACAGAAGGAAACATAGAAGAAGAGGGACTACTCTAGATTGGCAGACCTACGGGGGTAGAGCTCCTTAGCTAGTTCTAACTGTTGCAGAAGCACTTGGTCATGTAGAGGGCTGGAGGAAGGATGTTATAGAAGATAGCATGAGCAAAGCCCAGAGAGGAAAAAGAGTTTGATGATCCTTATTCTTGAACCCTCAGTTTAGTGTTGCAAAAATATAAAGTGTGATTTCGGAGCAGTAGAAAATGAGGCTAGAAAGGAAGACAGTTTCCCCCCATTCAGAGGATATTATATGCATGTGAAAAGGGTTAGAGTTCAACATATACTCACCAAGGAGTCTTTGAGAGGATCATGCAGAAGGACAGCATAATCAAGTATACATGGAGACAGAGAGCTGTCTGTCATGTGGAATTTGGATTTGACACAGACAAAATTAAAGTTAGAGAGGCCTTCAGTTGGAGGCTGTTACTGCAGTGTAGCTTGGAGATGGTGAGAGTTAAAGAGGAGAGCTCTAGAATGAGAGTCCTCACACTAGACAATAGCGTGAAATATTTGAGTGAAAACAGGCTGGACTGGGAGATTCATTGAGTTTGGAGTGTATGGGAAAGGAAAGAGTCAAGAATGACCCATAGCTCTCTAGTTGAGTGATTATAGCCAAGGCTTGTGTCAAAAAATAAAGAAGGGGAATCAGGTTTCTAAAGAACATGAGTTTTTGAACATATTGAATTTAAAAATAGGTCATACTGATATGAATGTACAACAGGCAGTTAGCTATATTATGCTTGAGCTTGGGAAAGATCTGGACTGTAGCTATAGTTTTATACTCATATGGAAACCAATTTGAAACCTTGGACAGGAGAAAACCACCCAGTAAGTACATGATATGACATGAGCAGCGTGGACAGATAAGACCTAAGGCATGAGCAGATGAAGAAATGTCCAAGAAAGAGAGAAAAAAACAGCTGAGAAATCAGATAACTATAATGTCTTGGAAGCCAGGGATTGGAAAATTTCAAAAGGAATGAGTGATTAACAGGACAATGCTACAGAGAGATAAAATAATATAAAGACTGAGAGGTAAAGGTGGATTTGTGAATTGGGATATCATTATTGACCTTTTCAAGAGCATTTTCAGAAGACTAGTTAAAGGAGAAAATCTAATTGCAATGCGCTAATGAGTGAATGAAGGAAGAGTGAAATGGGGAGACAACAAGAATAGACTACTTGGGGGGGATTTGAATGAAAAAGGGAGGTTAAAGACGGTGGTAACAGAAGCTGGCATAAGATTGAAGGTGCTATGTTTTTTTTTTTCTTTTTAGGTTGAGCAAGGATTGAGTATTTTTAGAGTGTGGAGGGGTGGTAGTAAAAATTTAAGGATACTTTGAAAATAGCTAAAGTATATTAAACACATTATATGCCAGGCATTGCACTAAGTGTTTACATGTATGATTTTATTTAATGCTTACAATAATTCTATGAACAATTAGTTTTACAAAGGAGGATGCTGAGGGTAATAGAGATTAAAAGAAACTGTTAATGGATACAGAATTAGTAAGTAGTGGAGGTAGAATCAGAGTCTAGTTGGCCAAACTGAAAAGTCTGTGTTCCTGACCACGACTCTGTAATGTCTCTAGAAGGAAGACAGAGATTGAAGATATGAGTTGAAATGAGGTGGGATGGGATGAGGTCGAGAGCACAGGTGAAATAGATATTCTTAAAATGAAGGAGAGAGACTTCATTCTCTGAGACTGCAAGAAAAAAGGAAAGGCAGAGTTTGGAAGTATACATGTTTGTAGCTCTTGAGCAGGAAGTAAGAGGGAACAATTTCTTTTCATCCCAATTTTGTCAATGAAGTGGTGGAACACGGTCCACGGCTTGGAGTAAAGGGGTGGGTGTTGAGTAGAGACTTGAGGAAAGTGATGAAGATCTATAACAGATGTTGAAGGGAAAGGGAAGAGAGAATTGACCAAGTTCAAGCGTAAGAATAACAAGTGGCCTGGAAAGTGAATATTAACCAGCCTGGCTGTATGACTTCTACCAGTAGTGCTACACTTCATGGTATAAAGCAGAGGTGGGCAAACATTTTTCTGTAATGAGCCAAATAGTAAACATTAGAGATTATATGGTCTCTGTTACAACTACTCAACTCTGCTTTTGTGTGTGGAAGCAGCCATAGACAATACGTAAATTAAAAATCACGTTCCAATAAAACTTTTTCTATGGACACTGAGAATTGAATTTCATATGTTTTTATGTGTCATGAAATCCTTTTTTGAGTTTTTTCAATCTTTAAAAAATGTAAAAACTATTTTGAGCTTGCAGCCTATAAAAAAGTGGTGGGCTTGATTTGGCCATAGTTTGCCACCCTTGGGTATAGAGCACAGAAGCTAGACTGTGTCTTTGATCCAGAGTTGAGCTTTGCTCATCTACAGAGTGATGACAGTAGTACACAAGAATAAAGGCTACTGGTGTGGCAGTCATTCACTTTCTCAGATCACTTCCTGCCCTTCAATTGCTCTGCAGGGAATTATATTTTCTAGGTACCCTTGCCAATTGGCTCTAGCTACATTCAGTCAACAGGAGGCATTGATGGAAGATGGGGTGGGGTGGGGTGAAATGGTTGCATAATTAAGCTCTCATCTCTCAGCTCCAAACCCACCTTTTTATACTCTGCTCTGTGATGCTCAAGGTGGAACTCTACAAACTCTTTTCCCTTTTGCTAACCGATCCCTGTTGGACTTTATAAATAGGGAGTTCTAAGAAGAGCCTGGAAGACAGAAGAAGGGAGAGAAGCTGAACTCCTGCCTGTTTGATTCCTTCTACAATGGTTTTTCATCACTGCAGTGGTCGTTTCTTCAGGTAACAATTGCGTCCAGTTCTCAGTTTTTTCCAGACTTCCAGAACCAGCCTTATCGCACCTCCTCAGAAGATCCCGCACCAGCTGGCTCTAGTCCTCTCCTCAGAGATCTGAGTCACGGTACACAAGGATTCCCTTCCAAGATCCTGAAGGTCCAGCAGCGGCCGGGCAGCACCCCTGCTACAGGGGTCTGGGTCCTACTTCTGCAAGGCCTTTCTTGAAGCGTCTAAGTTCTAATATTCCCAACCTCTTCCTTTTGTGCCCCCAGCCCTAGCATTGGTGGTTGCTTTCTTCAGTTACTATGTCTATGCTACCTCAGTGTTCCCCTTTTAATATTTCAGTACTCCAGTTCAAATATAGCCAATTGCCTATATTAAATTCCCTCAGTTAAAAATAATTGGTGTGGGGGCCGGCCTGGTGGTGTAGTGGTTAAGTTCACGCACTCTGCTTTGGTGGCCCAGGGTTCGCAGGTTCAAATCCTGGGTGCAGACCGTTGCGCCGCTCATCAAGCCATGCTGTGGTGGCGTCCACATATAAAATAGAGGAAGATGGGCACAGATGTTAGCTCAGAGCCAATCTTCCTCAGCAAAAAGAGGAAGATTGGCAACAGATGTTAGCTCAGGGCCAATCTTCCTCACAAAAAATGTAATAATAATAATTGGTGTGGGAGGAGTGGTGGCAGGCAGAGGAGCAGGGTGAAGTTGGGACCGAGCACTGTGGCCTGAGTTGCAGAGCCCCAGGCAGAGCATCCTGTACCCCCCGCACGGGGCCCTGCAGAAGCCTTGGGACCCTCCCCTGCACCTGCCGCAGACCCAGGGTGGAATACAGGAACTGCAGCCATGACCACCCACTTCACCCTGAAAAATGTCCTGTCCGACGCGGACTTGGTCGAAGAGCTGCCCCTCCCTGACCAGCAGCCATGCATCGGGCCTCCGCCTTCCCCCATCATGCACCACGCTAACTTTGATACAAACTTCAAGGACAGGAAAGCATTTGTCACAGGCATTGCAAGGTATGTTGAGCTCCGGTCCACCCCAACATGATCACTGGTTGTGTGGAATTTTGTCTCTTGATCAAAGCAAAAGATTTCTCAAAAAGGGGACAGTGGCTTTGGAAGACACGTTATCAACTCGAGGAAGCTGGTGGCCTAAATCATTTACAAGCAGGGCCACTTGTCTGATGCGTCTGTGTCCGACCCATTGTGAGGGATCATCCCCTTTCCTCTTGAGCTTTCATTGATTTTATGCTCATGCAGCACGAAAATTTGAAGAATTTCAGATTCCTCATTCACAGCTCTGCCTACAGCTCAGTGGACCTCTCTCACTGTATCAGTTATATTCTAAAGCCTCGTCTTACCATACCCTGCACTTTCATTCAATAAATACCGTATACTTGGTTAAAAAATAAGATTGATGTGGTTTCTCTTTTTCTGACTGGATTCAATGATAGTTACCCCAGGGCTTTTTAACTCCTCTTGCACTGTTTGACTGGTCTTTCTGGAAGCAGCTGTATCTCCTCCAACTCTCTTTGCACATACTCTCCCTTCATGACACCAACTCCCTCCAAGCAACCCTCACCATAGTTCTAGTTCCCATCAGTAAGCCCAGGCTTCTGGAATATGGGAATGCTACCCTTTCATGCTTTCTCTTCAGCCCTGGGGATGGTAGCAACTTCCTATTTTTGCTAATCTCTGAATTTTCTCACCATTCCCTGTTAGGTTTTTCAGTTCATCCATCATGTGTCATTAATTCTTTATATTAAATTCTACGTGTTTTAAATATCTAGTGTGACTCTGTTTTCTTAACCAAACCCAGATTGATACGGCCAGTGAAAATATAGTTCAGATGATCAAGCATGAGATTCAGGCTGGGTAGGAAAGAGAGAGACAAAAAGAAGTCTGTTTGACTAAGAGAACATACAGAAATCACGATAATAACAGTCTTCATGGGGTCAAATAATGGCACCTTGGGAGTAACGAATAAGTAAGCTGTTGACAATAGAAGGTTTCAGTAAGAAAGTGAAATAGTTGAGGTTTTGTTTTAGAATGATAAAATATAATTGAACATAATTTTTATCAAACATTTAAGGAAATCTTATTTTGAAGTGAGGAAACCAACTCAAGTAGTTAGAGCAAATAGAAACAAAATTGTTTCTTTGCAAAGTCAATTTTAAATGAACATTAAAATTGTTATTTTCCAGCTTTATCAAATTGCCATTTAAAACATATTGAAAAGGAAACTGCTACCTGCTCTTACCAGATGTTCTGCAAAAATTCAGCACCATTTAATATGTATTAAGTCACTATGCAAAAGTAGCACTGGACCTCAAACAAATTTTTCTTGCCAATTTGAAAACAAATTTTGTCTATAAAGATTACTATGATTATTTTTAATTAACTTTCTTAAGGTTTAACAACTATCCATTTATTAAAAACTCATTGTAGAGTATCACTAGATACTTCTAATAAACTATAAAGTCAGAACTACACATCAGATTTTCTCATTCTTTAATAGGAAAGACATAGCAATTTTGCACTGATTGACAGGTGACGCAGTAACACTAGTTATTTTGTTAAAAGAAAGAATTCCATTTCTGAGTTTACTGAAGTGTTTAACCAACTGCATTATATTTATTTATCTTTATTGATCTCTTTACAGTTAGACAAAGTAGATAACTTGCTTTTCACTGATCTTCTGGAATACCACACCTTCTTGGTTTTTCCCCTAACTTTTTTATCTACTATCTAGTTCTTTCTCTTTTCCCAAACCTATTCATACTGAAATGTCCCCAGGTTCAGTCTTTGGACCTTTTCTCTCCTTTATCTACATTCATTTTGTAGAGGATCTCATTTAGCCCATGGCTTTACACACCATCTATATACCTCTCACCATCCCAAAGCACATCTCCATCCCCTGCCTCCCTTCTGAACATCACACTCATATATACAGCTGCTAGTTGGCATTTCCCTTACATGTCTCACTGACATCTGAAATTGATCAGGTCTAGAATGGAGCTCCCACACCTGCTTACATGCAGTCTACCCTAACTCTCTTGATGACAAAAACCCCTTCCTTCTAGTTTCTCAGCCCAACAACCTCAGAGTCATCCTAGACTTCTCTCTTTTCCTCACATTTCACATCTAATCCATCAACATATCCTACTAGCTCTATCCTCAATATATATCCAAAATTTGACTACAACCTACCACCTTGACCAAGGTGAGCCCCCAGTAGGCACACACAGTCCATGAGTAAGTAATTGTGGTTATTTAAGAATGAAAAAATATTAGTTATCTCTAATGTATGTGTATTAGTTTTCCACACAACTACTAACTTATTTGGACAAAAATACTTATTAAGCTGTTTGTGACAAACTGTTTAATGAACAGAATTGTTAAGTATTTTTTTTGGTCTAGAGACACTGAGAAAAAAAATTCCTTAGACACTGAGCTCCATGAAACTAAAAGGTTTGGCAATGTCTGTTCTAGGCATTCTACTACCTTAGGGCCTTTCCATCCTGTTCTCTCTGCCTGGACACCTCCTCTTCCAGACAGCTATATTGCTAACCTCAGCACCTCCTTTAAGTCTTTGCTCAAATGTCACCTTCACGAAGAGGCCAACTCTGACCACCCTAGTAAAATGGCAACCAGCCCCCTACCTCCATCCTGGTACTTCTGATCTTACTAACCTCATTCTATTTTTTTCCTCATTTTATACAACACTTCAAGTGAACCTACAATTTATTTTTCATGTTTATTGTTATTCTCACTAGAATGCAAGGAAAAAATGGTCTGTTTTTTTTTTTCCTGATGTATTTCAAATGCCTAAAGCACATCTGGCCCATAGTCAGTACTCAGTAAATGTTAGTGGAAGGAATAGATTTATTTCAAGATCTACAAAAATGGCCATGCAAAAAGAAGGAAAAAAATAATAGAAAAGATCTATTAGCTTAGAATACTCATGCAAAATTTCATGAGCCTGTTGATATTTAGATGGGACAAAAGGGTATTTCTTTGAATTCTAGGCTAAGAATTCTCATCTACATAACCATAAGATGAAATACATCTTCCTTCAAAAAGGAATCAAAAAGAAAAAAAAATCCTTATGTTCTATTAGCTTTGTTATCCAGAATGGTAAAGATGATGGAAAAATTGTAGGAAGGGTAATAAGATTAAAAATAAGATTAAGTGGGAATAATGGCAATATTGTAAGCATTTTCTTAAGTATAATAATTCACTAGATATACTTATTGATCTTCAATAATGTGCAAGCTGCAGTATTAAAAACTATGTGAAATATAAAGACCTCAGGCTCGGATCTTAAAAAATGCATTAGTTGTGTGTGTGTTATACATATATAGTTGCTAATATAGATGGGAAGTTCTTAGTGCCTTCACACCAATATAGACAGAATGTAATAAGGATTAAGAAGGAAGAGGAGAAAAGAAAAATTGGGGAAATTTCAAGGAGAATTTAAGCAAGGCTTTAAATGTTTAGAATTTAGAAATGCACAGATTGTGGGGTAGGAGGGGGAACGGATCTTCTAGGCAAAGAAGTGGAGAAATATTTTTAAAGAAATTACAAGGATAAAATAAGTAAGTCTTGTTTGGCCAGTTGTGGGTAGATTTATATAACAGTCACTAACCATAAATATAAATATGTAAATCCTCCTTCATTTATTTGAAGGACCATCTTGAGTCACTTTATAATCTCCTTTTTTTAGTACTTGTGCCAGTATTGGGCTTATTTGCTCTCAAATTCACTCCTTGCCCTCCTCCTGTTCTGTCTGTAACGCAGGAGGACAGACCCCAGCAGGCTGTGATTGTCAGGCTCCATGTCAGCTGACTTCTGTCCAAGTTTGGCCATTAAGGAGCACTGGCAGAAAAATGGAGAACGGAAGGAAGGAAGAAACCAGGGTACTCTCCCCTCTGTCTCTGCCCTGAGCACTATCTCTGGCAGTAGCTGTGTTTCTTTTGTGGTTTCAGTGTTTCCAGGCCCTTTAGGTGTGCCTATGTGCTTGCAGCTTCCACCAGGTAATCCCATCTCTGTCTCTGCTAGTACTACTTCTTTCCTGTGTCTCTCTATTCTAGGCTTATAAAGAATTTCCTACTTTTTAAGCCTTGGGTTGCCTCATTATCTCGTTTGGATATGAAACTTTTCTATCACTTATGAAATCAATTTCTTGATTTAAATTCCCTCCGTTGCAAATAATTGAAGTGCTTTCCATTTTCCTGGTTAGACCCTGACCTTGACAATTCAGTAATTGTTATTTTAGTACCTGTTATGGGTTTAACTGTGTCCCCCCAAATTTCTATGTTGAAGTCCTAACCCACAGTACATCAGAATGTGACTGCATTTGGAGACAGGGTCTTTAAGGAGGTGATTAAGGTAAAATGAAGCCATATGGGCAGGTCCTAATCCAATCTGACTGATGTCTTTCTAAGAGGAGATTAGGACACAGACACAGACACACACAAAAGGAAAACCATGTGAAGACAAAGAGGAGAACATGGCCATTTGCAAGCCAAGAAGAGAGGCCTCGGAGGAAACAACCCCGCCAACACCTTGATTTCAGACTTATAACCTCCAAAACTGTCAGAAAATAAATTTCTGTTGTTTAAGCCAACCAGTCTGTGATACTTTGTTATGGCAGCCCTAGTAAATTAATACAGTATCTCCACAGATAGTCCATTTTCTAAACTTATAGCTATGATTTCCAAGTTCTTCATCCCTCTCAATTTTTAAAGTTCATTTGTAAACACAGCTTGTTTGAGGGTCTACCTTTGCAGAATGTAAAAGCAAATTATTTGATGGATCTACTGCTGTTTATGTTCATTGAAGAATCACGATCCCTTATTTAGTCATGAACTCATATTCCATATTTGATTTCTTATCAGTTGTAACACATGTATAGTTTTCAGCTTAATTCGCACAGTACGCCTGTGTATCTGTTTATTCTCATTCTAAAACTACGTATGAAGCTATATAGGGATCATTACTATGAACTAATGGCATATATAACCAGTCTTGAACTAGAATAATCAACTAAGGAATAATAATAATTTTCACCCAAAGCCTATCATTCTGCCCTTCTATACATACTCATCATGAACCTTCTATGGGCTTTGTAAGCCTGGCTCTTGGCTTGTAAAAACTATATGCCATGGGGATATTAACAATAAGATAACCACGAAGTGTCTGAAAATATGTCTAACTTTTCAGTGTTAGCAAAGTGTATCTTCTGTATTCTAATTTAATCAATAATTCTATACATAATATGTTGACTGTGTGGCACTCTGTAAGGCATACTGTATCTGGCCATTGAAAAGCCATGGCCTCTCCTTACTTATGGGCAATCTGCTTATATACACCCAGGAGGGGTGTATAGGAAAGAGAAAAATAATAACAATAGTGGTTAGCCTTTCATAGTTCTTATTCTGGGGACATACACTCAACTGAAAGAAGAGATTTGGAATATTTGATTTGGAAGAGGAGATAGCTAAGATAAAAGCAGGAAAGAAAAATAGCAAGAAAAACCAGTCCCCTCTTCCACTCCAAGCTATACTTAGTTTTAGCTATTTATTCTGTTTTAACACGTAGTACAATTTGTAATTAGTTTACCTTTATTTACTGAGTTTTTGTCTGATTTGCCCACTAGAACCTCACAAGGACAGGGATTGTGTCTGTCTAGTTCACAGCTGTTTCCCAGAGGCTATACCAGCAACTATTAAATAGTTGATACTTGGTCAATATTTTTTGAATGAATGAAGGAAGGAAAAAAGAGAAGAGCAAAAGTATAGACTATTATTCTTATGTGCAAAGCACTACTAAGACTATAAAATGCCTAAAGCAATCTTCTCCCCTCAGATATCTTACACTGTACGCAGAGAAAAAAGAATGCTAGATATTAAAAAGGAATTGAGAGTGCTGACTGAAGAGCCATTGTATGCCTCAGAAGTTCAGAGGAAGAAGAGCAAAGGGTACTCACTGATAGGTGGAATTATTGAAGATATGTAGAAATAGCTAACAAAAAGAGAAAAGAAGCCAGTCACAGAAGGACAAATACTGCATGATTCCACTTACGTGAGGTATCAAATATAGTCAAACTCATAGAAGCAAAGAGTGGAATGGTGGTTGCCAGGGACTGGGGGGAGAGGGAAATAGGGAGCTGCTAATCAACGTGTGTAAAATTTCAGTTATGCAAGTTGAAGAAGTTCTAGAGATCTAAGGTATAGCATTGTACCTATAGATAACAATACTGTACTACACACCTAAAAATCTGTGAAGAGGGTGAATCTCATGTTAAGTCTTCCAACCACAACGAAAAGAGAGAGAGAGAGAGAGAAAAGAAAAACACTAGTATTGTTCATCAGCATCAACCTCTGAATGTTTTCCATACTGCAAAACCCTCAGAGTTTCTCTCATATGCTATTTTATGTCAAAGCCTGGCTGTCACAAGGAAAGAGCTATACTTTCAACACTCTCTGTGAAACCAGGTGTCAGCAGGAAGTCTACTAGGCACTTCAATGGTGACCACCTGCAAGACCCTCTGGGATATCACTGAATTCCTGGCCTCGGTGGGTCTATTAGCCCATCTGACGAAAAGAAGGAATCTCACAGCGCCCAGTGCTTTGAAGTGTGTTACTCCTGTCCCCTCAGGCTGACTGGAGTGCCCATCTGCCTTGGTTTTCAACAACTGCAAAGAAGCCCAGCATGCGGGGAATGAAATATCTACTGAGTAAGGGGGACTGTCAATTCTGAAAATGCTTGTCAGTTTGCACAATTGCCTCTAAGGGTTGGAGGTAATTTTTATGCATTGTGGCAAAATATTCCCAGCCTAAGTCTAAACATTTGGCAACTTTCTACAGAGTATAGTTGAGTATCATTCCCAGTTTCACTTACCTTTTTAGATGATTATCACAGACATTTTCATTCCTTATGGCTGTTTTTTACTAGATTTTCAGTTTATAATACAATAAGGCAATAAGTATATTTCCTAGTATTGGAATTATATATTATTAATAAACATTTTACATAACTATGTCTTAAAATACTAAATACACAATGAGTTAAGCATGTATATTTCTGTGTAAGGTATGTGACTCTATCTATATAACAGATCTGGCAACAACTTCTGGGAGGACAACAGTAACTCATTTTATCATTTCAAATCAGACTTAATCACTTGGCCAATTCATTTCATTCTAAACATTATAGCAAAGTAACACGTGAAGAGATGTATACTTCCTATTTAATATTATAAAACATATTTCTCTGCCAGTTTTCATGTCTATAAAATTAAGCTCATTTGTTTCCCTCAAGATAGATAAAATTTGGTAAAATGATGGACTCTAGTCTACTGAAGAATAGCTTGTCCAGGTATGACTTATATGCTTTGGTAGATTCAGACTATTGGATCAGTCTCGGCACTAGCTAAGAATTTATTAAGTACATTGTTCACCTTTTCAATAATATATTCTCAGACTATTAAAAAAATGAATCCAAGAGCCTTGGAAGAGCCATGAACTGTTTTGACATCCATGCTAGGACGTCCTTGAAACATTCTACTTGCTCCAGAGGAACACTAAAATAGTGTCTAGTTCTCTCTGTGCCTCCAATAGGAATGATGACCTCTGGAAGAGTCTCCTAAAGTTCACCTGAGACTTTCAGGATAACTGTGGGATGACGCCACTACCAAAGACACATTCTATTTTCCCTGAAACCTGATAAAACCTGACAGTTATTTGGGTAACCAACTGTCAATCAATAAAATGGTATGTATTAAATGGCTCTATATGCCTGGCAATATTGGTGACCATGACAGAGAGACAAGAGGCTGCCTTCACGAGACTTATAGTCCAGCAGAGATGGCATACACTGAACAATTAATTCAAGTGTGATGACTGAATAAGGAAAGTACAAGGTACAATGGGAGAGTACAGCAAGATGATTTAACTAAGGTTAAGGGGTCAGGAAACGTTTCCTTGAAGAAGGAAAACAAGCTGAAGTTACCTTGGAAAAGAGATGGTATAGGAGAGAAGGAAGGGTGTCCAGGAAGGTGAACCAGCATATGATCCAAGACTACAAGAGAAAATTAACAGGTCTATGGCTATTCATCAATAGACAGTGGATTCTGTGTGCAGATCCTCTAACTGAAAGTACAAAAATTGTATCATTTTCTACAAACATTTCTAAACAATGAATATAAATCTCTGTTCATTAGACACATAGATGACTGGAGTGAGGTGGCAGAGTCTACACCTAAGTCAGGAATACATGGTGATATTTCACCCTTAGTGATAGAATGTCATATATGTAACAGAAGAAAAGTCCACCCAACAAAACAGATCTCTCTCCAAATGCCATCACAACCTGTCTAGTCGTTGCCTGAATGAAAGTTGGCAACCCTAATTCACACTTTACCTTCCAGGGTTATTCAGGTTTTAGGTGTAAATACTGCCAAAACGACTGCTCCTTGCATGCCATTTTTTTTCCATTAACTTAAAATAAAAATCAAGTTTCATTGGACAATATTTTTTAAAATCTCTACATTTTAGAGGGGGTAAGTTTCTTTAGAGATTACCTGAATTTTACCCCTGAGAAAAAGGGCCTGAGAGGTAATTTGACTTACCAAAGATCATAAAGCCGGGTAGAGTCAGAGCTGAAACTACAATCCTGATTCTTATTCTAAAATTCTTTACATAATTGCATATAGATATTTTTAATTTTTTTATTTTTTAGCGAGGAAGATTCACTCTGATCTAACATCCGTTGCCAATCTTCCTCTTTTTTGCTTGACGAAGATTATCCTTGAGCTAACATCTGTGCCGATCTTCCTTGCATATAGATATTTTTTAAATTATCTATATAATTGCTGCTTTCTAGCAAATTTGATAAAAATTGGATATAGACCAACAACCATAAACAGGGAATAACTATTGGTCAAATTATTTATTAGGATTCTATTATACGACAACTGTAATTTTGTGAATAGTGAGACTGAGACCTAATGTGGGTTTGAGTCACAAATTTGAAGTGACAGTGAGCAATGACTAAAAGAAACTAGATAGCACACTGTTATAGCAAAAGGTGTGTAAATATGGCTGTAATAATGACTCAGCGACTATAACCCCAATTTTTCCAAGTTCAGTTTGACCTCCAGCCTCTGTAGCTTTATTTATTTTATTGACATATGTAAAAGACACAAGCACAAAAAAAAGTGCAAGAAAACCTTCCCATCACATTGCTTTAACATGTTTGTTCTCTTGTAAAGTATGCACAGGCATCTCACACAAAATCCACTAGAAAATACGTGGCAGGAACACTTTACTGACTAAACACAAACTCAGACGCCCATTAGACATTCAAGAAAAGGCTACAGCCACTGACTCTCCTCTGTGGCAGTCCTCTGCCACCCACGCCTTCCACAGAAGGGTTTGAAAGCTCTGATTCTGGTGCAAGACACGTCATCAAAACAAACTTTTTCTGTCCTACATCTATTTTTCTCCATCCAGGTAAGAAGCTATAGAGTAACATGGTGAATAATAAGTGGATGGAATCAAAGAAGTCATTCATTCCATCTGCATGAGGGGCTCTTTTGCTCACTTAGTCAGCAACAATGAACAACAGCCAGGCTTTAAAACGAAACACTTTCCTTCCCCAACCCCACCACACACACGCGAGTGCACACACACACACACCAACGAAAGATTTAATGTTTGTATTTTTTTTTTCCCAAAAGAAAAGATTGGGGTGAGCAAGAAAGAGCATCTTTCACATTCTGCATTTTCAGAGTAAGTATCCAACGCGACTTGCCATGATAACTAAATTTATTATTAACTGTGTATTTCATGATGTTAGTGACAATATGTTAATGTGATTTTTCACGTCCTCCTGCAGTGAACAGATGGCTCCTTTTACTTTACTTTCCACATCAAGTGTGATTATTTCTTGGTGCCAAAAGCCACCTGCCGCTCCTCGGTCTCCAGTCTAATTTTTTATGTTGGTAAAACACAGCAGGACTTGTTATCAGTTGGATGGCATCTTAATAAAAGGAGACATGCCAACATATTGACATCATGTTCAAGGGGAAATTTCAGCCCCTTCAAACCCTTAACCCCCTTCCCCTACCTCCTTTCAAAAAACGAGGGAGAAAAAGAAAAAGATAGATGCAAAGACCCCACTAGTTTCAAGATGTTGGATTACAATTGTTGGGCCTAGATCCAGGATGCTGAATTGGCCTCCCTTTGTTCCCAAACCCAAGCACCTCACTCAGGGCTCTGATCTTTCATCCTGTGTAATGATAATTAGCCGTAACATATTCCAAAGTCAAATGTAAGCAGGCATACATTAACATTGAGATCAGTGTCAGGGAAATTTTCACTGGGAAAATGACAAAGAACACACACACACACAATAAAAAATTTCAAGATTTAAACATTCATAAAGTCACTTTTGTAGCCGTGAATATTAAACTCACTGGCTTGTCTATTGCGAGTGCTTACGTAGAATGCTAAGGCCTCCAAATGTGGATGCAGTGACTCCCACAGCCCATGCTTAACAGAGAAAACACAAGAAATAAACCACAGTAGCTTGCTTTAATTTTTCCATTCTTTATTAGAACAAAGAGGGATAGTAAGTTAGGTGATTTGTGGTCCAGGAAGAGGTCTTCCAGGCGATTGGATGGCATGGCTCTCAACAGCTGGTCCAGCACATTTGGGAACAGCATGTAGAAAAATGCGTCAGTGTTTTCAAGATTACCAACTGTGATGATGCATTGGTTATGACACAATCTAAAGAAAGTTATATTTTCTAGCCACAAACTATATAATTTAATGCCCTTACCATCAGGGCACACATTCTCAAATTCAAGACTAAGATAAGTCCAAATTTGGTGAAATTGAAACTCTCAAATCTGATTCCCACTCTTTACAGATTGAAAAGAGTAGCAGCATTCTTAAATGCCTGATATTTCTTGCTAAAAGCCAAGGAGTTAAACATGCAGCTGGCTTCCTAATAAAGCCTGATAAAATCCTTTACAGGACTTATAAAAGGCAGAAGAAAACTCCTACAAAAAAAGTGCAAATATCTTAATAAAAATGATTCACATTTAATAGTTTTCTTGAGATGAACAACTATCACTGGATTATTCCACCAGAGAATGTCTAAAATTAATGTAAACTTGGCAGAGACTCTTTTATTCCTTTCGATTATCCCTCCAAACAAACAAAAGAACCTGCATGAACTAGGTCTCTAGTAACTGTGTTTTGCAGTTTGATCAGCTTTTTATTTGCATTACCTTTCCCCAATATTTCGTTATAAAAATTTGCAAACCTAGAAAAGTTGAAAGACCTTTACCATCAACACCATTGTATCTACCACATAGATTCTACAATTAATATTCTACTATACTAATTTTATCACATATCTTCCATTTATCCATCCCTGTATCTATTCATCAATCTACCTTCTTATATTGGATTGTAAAATGAATAACCAATAGCCCATCTGGCAATCAAAATTAGAATTATCTTGACTTTATGATAATTACTTAATAAAGTTGCCATGTATAGCACTGTTCATTAACTCACTCAACAAATATTTCTCGAGTTTCTGCTTTGGGTCAGGCACTAATTTAAGTGCTGAAGAAAAAGATTGAATAAAACAGCCAAGATACTTGCCCTCATTAAACTTATAATTTAGAGGGCTTGACAGAGGAAAAGTAATAATTAAATAAAAAAGTTCTCTAAAACATGATGTGCAAAGAAATATATGTCAATATAGACGAGTAAATTGAGTTGGGACTGTTCCCAACTTAGACGTTGTAACAATGACACGGGAAGAATGTTTTATGCACCACTATATTATTGCCTATAATAGAGCCTTTATATAGCAACATCTCAAAACACATTGTTAAATTACTGAATGAATGAATAAATTTTAAACTTTATAGTGTGGATATCATTGAAAAAATCTTATATTAGGAAGTAACTGCATTCTAAAAGAGCAGCCTTAAAGCTAAATAAATAACAATAGAAAGCCAATTAGTTTAACAACTCTAATTTTAATAATGCTATATTAAAAGACTTTTAAAGAAATTTCTGATTTTTTTGACTATTCTGAATAGAATGTCCACCATTAAAGCATTTGCATTTGCACGGAATAGAATACAAATGAAATAACTATTTCCTTGTAAAGGATGTCTTGGATGTAAAAGAACGTTCTCATGAATAAGGTAGTGCCAACGATTATTTCAGAGGTGCTTATATTAGAATATGGGGAAGCTGTTATAGACTAACAATCAAAAGTTTTTGTGTTTTTAATTTTTTTTGAAATGAAAAAATAGCAGAGTTAGTTTAAACTTCTTAGTTAGAGAAAAGCAAAGTATTGTTAGCTTTGGTTAAATCCATCAATAGTTTGCAATTACTCTAAGAAAGTTAATCAATCTGGTCAACTTTTCTTTCTAAACTAAATGAGACACTTAGTATCTCATTATTTAGTGGATACAATTTATTAACAGTAAAATGAATATGTAAACTACTTCTTTATAAACAGAGCTGATAACTTTATAAATAGATTACTTGTATTAAAGACAAAATGCTTAAAGTATTCCTAGGCTCAAAAACTAATGGGATTGGGAACATTCATGTGTATATATTGGCGTAGCAGGAGAGAGGGGATATAGAGAAGAAACGCTGGGTCAAATCTTTTTATTGTGTAGATTAATCTATAATATAATGTTTACTACTGCCAAATACTTGGAAAGAAAAAAATTTTTTTTAAAAATTTAAAAACAGCTTGTTCTGTGCAAATTCAGACATAGTATGGTAAACTGGCATACTGGTAAGTGTTGTCTTTAAATTTTTGCTTAGAAATCTCTGACAGAATTTAAAAAACTAACAAAGATATGATCAGGAAAATCTGTACTATTTTCTGATGATGTCAATCCCCTACTACTCAAATTGAGTCTGGTTGCTAATTTTGCTTTTCTGACTTCATAAAATTCCTTGAAGCATTTACTTAAGTGGAATATATGATCCAGTTAAAATAGTAAAATAATATTATTGTTGGGTTTTATGTTATTTTCTATCTTGTTTTGTTGGTTTTATTAATGATAAATGAGGTTCATCCTTGAGCTAACTCAAAAGTATAGCCTATGGCCTAATGCAGAAAATTGCCATTCGTTGAGTGGATATTTAATAAATTTTAATTAGTGAGTAAATGTATATTTATTCACCAACTTTCCAATCAATCTGAAAATTTAAGCTTCTATTCAGTGGACTTTCACTCTGGCCAAGAAGGAGTAACAAAGATTAGATTTATCCTTATTTATCATCTGAAACAATTAAAAAATGGACAGTTTGCATAATTCGTAAAACATGTAACAACAGTTCACAAGATGCTGGATAACAGACAATGAAGGATAATGATCCCTAAGAGGCAAGAAACAAATGGCATGAGTACTAAGACTTCCCCAGCTCATTGCCTTGAGAGAGTTTTGATGCCACAGCACTGCAAGGGGAATCCCAGTCGAAACCCTGCAGTGAGGAGATGGCACTGAGCATCTACAGAGACAAAGGCAGCTACAGTGTGCAGGAGGTGGTACTGAAAAGAAAAGAGTTGCACAGGAAGAGAACTCCGGAGATCTTCAGAAGGTCCCCCCGAGTATTCAGTTGAGTACTGATGAGTGCATTTGTGTGAGGAAACTACTTGAGGCTGGGGAAAGATGGACATAAAAAGATTAAAGATAACAGTATCTAATGCTTACCAAGGATTGGGAACACAGAGTCTTCCTACCAGCCATGAAAGCCTCACTTTTCGTGGGCCTTGGGTAGAGTACACTGAAAGATCTTGTCAAAGTAAAGCGAAATAATTAGCCCCAGACTGAGCACTATCCTTGCTCCACCTAACAAATTTTAAAGGCAAGACTCAAAAGAATCAAACTGTTTCCAAGTAATCTAATTGCATCCCAAAACAAAGCTCGATTTATAGGAATACAAAAATATCCAGCAACCCAATCAGGTAAAATTTATGATGTTTGGTATCCAATCAAAAATTATCAGGCATGCAAAGAAGCAGGGATATACAAGCCATAATGAGGAGATAAATTAGTCAGTCAAAATTGAATCAGAACTGATACAGATGTTAGAATTAGCAGAAAATGAAATTAAAAGTTATTCTACCTGTATTCCATGTGTCCAGAAAGTTAAGTAAATCTTTTAAAAACTCCAATACATCTTCTCAGGATGAAAACTACAATGTGTGAGGTGAAAAATACACTGGTTGAATTAATAGCAGACACTGGAGAAGAAAAAATTAGTAAACTTGAAGATACAGCATAAGAAACTATCTAAAATGAACTATAGAAAGAAAAGATAATTATAATGAGAAGAGCATCAGTGAGTTGCAGGACAACTCCAATATGTGTAATTGGAGTCCCCAAAGCAAAAAGAGAGAGAAAATAAAACTTACTTGTAGAAATAATGGCCCAAAGTTTTCCAAATTTGATGAAATCTATAAACCCACAGATCCAAGTAGCTCAATGAACCCCAAGCACAGGAAATAAGAAAATTACACCAAGTAATATCAACATAAATTTGACCAAAACCACTGATAAACAGAAAAAAACTTAAAGGTAGTGAGAGAAAAACAGACGTTAAAAATAAAGATGACAGTGAGGTTCACACCTGAAACAACATGAGAGATGGTGGAGCAACAGTTTCAACGCCCTGAAAGTGGGGGGAAAAAAAGTTAATTAGAATTCTATACCCAGAGAAAATATCTTTAAATATTAAGATGAAATACTTTTTAGACATTCAAAAGTTGGAAGAATTCATTTCCAGCAGACCCACACTACAAGAAATGTTGAGGAAAATCTTACAGGCAGAAAGAAAATAACAGAAATACGGATCCACACAATACAATGAATAGCATTGGTTTCTGTAATTATGTGGGTAAATTATGATTTTTTTTAACTTAAATCTCCTAAAAAAATAATTGAGTGCACGGGGGTTGCGGGCGGGGCCTCGAAGGGGAGAGGGGCAAGTGAGAAAACCCAGCGTCAGTTAAAGTGCAAAGGTTGTCTCGCGCAGCTTCACGTTCAACCAAGAGGCAGCCACTGCGCCTGCGCCTTAGCTCCAAGAGGCAGCCACTACCCTTGCGCCGTATGCTCCGTACGCTCCTGGCGCTCCTGACGCTCCCAACGTGCTGCGCGCCCCTCCCCCTCAATGCCTCCATCACCGGGGAAACGGCAGCAGAGCGGCTAAGCTGACCTACTGGTTTCATGGCAGCCCCAAAGAAAGCAGTTGTGGGGCCGTTGGTGGGGGCAGTGGTCCAGGGGACTAACTCCACTCGCTTTCTGGTTTTCAATTCAAAAACAGCAGAGCTGCTTTGTCACCATCAAGTGGAATTAACACAAGAGTTCCCAAAAGAAGGATGGGTGGAACAGGACCCTAAGGAAATTCTTCAGTCTGTCTATGAGTGTATAGAGAGAACGTGTGAGAAACTTGCTGAGCTGAATATTAATATAGCGAACATAAAGGCTATTGGTGTCAGCAATCAGAGGGAAACCACCGTAATCTGGGACAAGTTAACTGGAGAGCCGCTCTACAATGCTGTGGTGTGGCTTGATCTAAGAACCCAGTCTACTGTTGAGAATCTTAGTAAAAAAATTCCTGGAAATAATAACTTTGTCAGGACCAAGACAGGCCTTCCACTTAGCACTTACTTCAGTGCAGTAAAACTTCGTTGGATTCTTGACAATGTGAGAAAAGTTCAAAAGGCTGTTGAAGAAGGTAGAGCTCTTTTTGGTACCATTGATTCATGGCTTATCTGGAGTTTGACAGGAGGAGTTAATGGAGGTGTCCATTGCACAGATGTAACAAATGCAAGTAGGACAATGCTTTTCAACATCCATTCTTTGGAATGGGATAAAGAGCTCTGTGACTTTTTTGAAATTCCAATGGACATTCTTCCAAAAGTCTGGAGTTCTTCTGAGATCTATGGCCTAATGAAAGCTGGGGCTTTGGAAGGTGTGCCAATATCTGGTTGTTTGGGGGACCAGTCTGCTGCATTAGTAGGACAAATGTGCTTCCAAGAAGGACAAGCCAAAAACACATATGGAACAGGTTGTTTCTTACTATGTAATACAGGTCGTAAGTGTGTATTTTCTGAACATGGCCTTCTGACCACAGTGGCTTACAAACTAGGCAAAGATAAGCCAGTATGTTATGCATTGGAAGGTTCTGTGGCTATCGCAGGTGCTGTTATTCGCTGGCTAAGAGACAACCTTGGAATTATAGGGACCTCAGAAGAAATTGAAAAACTTGCCAAAGAAGTAGGTACTTCTTACGGCTGCTACTTCATCCCAGCTTTTTCAGGATTATATGCACCTTATTGGGACCCCAGTGCAAGAGGGATAATCTGTGGTCTCACTCAGTTCACCAATAAAAGTCATATTGCTTTTGCCGCATTAGAAGCTGTTTGTTTCCAAACCCGAGAGATTTTGGATGCCATGAACCGTGACTGTGGAATTCCGCTCAGTCATTTGCAGGTAGATGGAGGACTGACTAACAACAAAGTTCTTATGCAACTACAAGCAGACATTCTGCATATTCCAGTAATAAAGTCCTGTATGCCTGAAACAACTGCTCTGGGAGCTGCCATGGCAGCAGGAGCTGCAGAAGGAGTGGGCGTTTGGAGTCTTAAACCTGAGGATTTGTCAACTGTCATGATGGAACGGTTTGAACCACAGATCAAGGCCACAGAAAGTGAAATTCGTTATTCTACATGGAAGAAAGCTGTGGCGAAGTCAATGGGTTGGGCTACAACTCAGTCTCCTGGAGGTGGTGATCCTAATATCTTCTCTAGTCTGCCCTTGGGCTTTTTTGTAGTGAGTAGCATGATAATGTTAATTGGAGCAAGATACATCTCAGGTATACCATAATAATACCAAGCATGGATTTCCAAGATGTGACCTTTCTACATAATGAAGGAATCCAGCAATTCTGTTTCTTACTGAGATGACACTATCATAGACTCTGATTTTATTTATAAACCACTTGGTACATGACTTAGGGAACCCTACAAATAGACCTGAGGCTTGAAATAAATAAATTACTGCAGAAAACGCTGCATAAACATTTGGTGTGTTTTTTAACATTGACAGTTAAGGTTGGACCAGCCACTTTAGAGGTTAACCCCCTCCATTGTTGTAAAATCCTGCTCGATGCCCTCTAAAATATAGGATATTTAGATTCTGTCTGTGGAATTTTTCATTAAGCATTTTCTAACACTTACAGACCAGGATTTGGTTCTCTGTGCTACACACACTTGATTAAGAGGTGTAACTAACCTGATAAAACTGAGGGACTTCTTGTCGTTGTTTTTAATAGATCCCAAAAGTCCTCTTTTGTACATTATTAGGGAGACCACAATATCTTTATTGAATGTTTAATGAAATTTAGTATTCTCATAGCTTAGATATTTTCCTGGGAAATATTTGCCAAATTAAAATTCTTCAGACATTTTACATGGTGTTACTAATTACACTGATTTGCTATGTAGATCCTATAGGGAGAAAGAAATTTTTTCCTTTGTTTTTTCTTTTCATCTCTCCACTTTATGTACTTTACTTGGCATGTATAACACATATGCTTATATACTTCATTGTAGCCAGTAGCTTATAAGAAGAGCAGTCTTAAGTGGACCACTATATACATAAATATTTTAGGTAGATATTTGGGCAATGAGTATGCATATTATTTACCAGGAGAAACTTTTTCTTAAAGAGGCAGTATTTAAAATTTAAGTATATATTTTACATTGATACAAAAAAAGTGTATTATGATTTCAACTATATTTCTTACACCTTACCTTTTCATTTAATCGTCTCAGCTGGATATATGCTGGAAAAGAAAAAAACCTGTGTAATACTACATTAAACATTATTTTCAAGTAGAAAAAAAGAATTAGTTGTTTAAATAAAAATAATAATACCATAGTATGGAGTTTAGGCATATGTAAAAGAAAACAAAACAGCAAGAAAACTGGAAGTGGATAAATAGAAGGGTAATATTATAAGGATTGTACACTATATAGGAAGTCGTATAGCATCATTTGAAGTTTCACTGATAATTAAAGATGCATACTCTAAATCCTAAAATAACAAAACAAAAAGTTATACTTAATAAGCAAATTAAGTACATAAGCTAGAACTATAAAAATATTCAGTTGATCCAAAAGAAGCCAGAAAAGAGATGAAAAGGGAAAAATGAATAGATAGGAAAACAGAAAACACAGCAGGAAAAGATATTTAAACCTAACCATACCAATAAGCACATTAAATATAAAAAGTCTAATTACCTCAATTAAAAAGCAAGATTGTCATATTAGATAAAAAAGCAAGACTAAAATATATGCTGCCTCCGAGAAACACATTTCAAATATAAAGAAAAAAACAGGTAAAAAGAAAAAGGATGGAAAAAAGACATACCATTCTAATATTAATTGAAAGAAAGCTGGAATGGCTATATTAACATCAGAAAGTAAATTTCACAGCAAAGAATATTACCAGTGCTAGACAAGGTCAATTTGCAATGATAAAGGGGTCAATTCATCAAGGGGACATAACAATCCTAAATATTTGTGCACCTAATAACAGAGCTTCAAAATACATAAAGCAAAATCTGATAGAACTGAAAGAAAAAGTAGATAAATCTAAATTATAGTAGGAGATTTCAATATCTTTTACTCAACATTTGATAGAACAACTTAATAAGATATAGAAGATTTGAACAACACTATCAAACAACTTAACTGACATTCATAGAATATATCACTGAACAATAGGAGAATGCATATTCTTTTCAAGTGCATATGAAACATTTACCAAGATAGACCTCACTCAGGCCATTAATAAATTTAAAGGATTAAATTTATTAAATTTATTTAATCAATAAATTTAAAGGATTTCATACAAAGTATGCTGTCCGAGCACACTGGAATTTTAAATCAATGAAAGAAAGATTTTTGGAAAATCTCCAAATATTTGGAAACTAAATAACAAACCTTTAAATAATCTATGAGTTAAAGAGATAAGAAGAGAAAATAGAAAGTATTTGGAACAAGATGGAGCCATCCCTGCTGGGCCTGGCCTTTAAGCGAGAGTGTCCCAAATCTTGCTAGGACTCCTTTGAGTCCAGCCAGCCAGCAGCCGAAGCTTTCAGCCTGGAAGATAGCAAGGAGACCCCAGAGGGTGGAGGCCGGAAGAAGTGCGTGAAAACATACAGGGGAAAGGGATAAATCTTGATGACATGTCAAAGGCACTAGGGCCGGTAAAGAATTAAGTGTCAGAACAGCTCACCAAAGTTGCTTTCTCCTAAAACACCTCCAAGTGTATAAGTGACAAAAGACACAGATCCTGTTGCAAACCATGAATATTCTGATGATGCCAGCATAGTTTGATTTATTAAATGCAGGTCCTCCAAAAAAATTAAGAAATGATGAGGCTGGCCTGGTGGCATAGCTGTTCAGTTTGCACGCTCCGCTTTAGCAGCTCAGGGTTCACATGTTTGGATCCCAGGCGCCCACTGATGCACCACTTGTCAAGCCATGCTGTGACAGCGTCCTGTGTAAAATAGAAGATGGGCATGGATGTTAGCCCAGGGCCAATCTTCCTCAGCAGAAAAGAGGAGGATTGGCATTGGATGTTAGGTCAGAGCTAATCTTCCTCACACACACAAAAAAGGAATGAAAATGAAAACACAACATATGAAAATTTATGAGATATTACTAAAGCAGTACTTAGGGAGAAATTTGTATGACTAAAGGCCTACATTAGAAGACAGAAAAGGTTTCAAATCAATGACTTCAGCTTCTATCTTAAGAAACTGGAAATAGAATAACAAATTAAATACAAAGTTAGTAGAAGGAAAGAAATAATAAAGATGAGAGCAATAATCCATGGTATAGAAAATAGAAAAACAATAGCAAAAATCAATATTACCAAAAATTGGTTCTTATAGAGTATCAATAAATTGATACACTTTTAGCCAGATTGACTAGAAAAAAACAATGACAAAATTTATCAGTATCAAGAATGATAATGATTTCGCTATAGATCCTAAGGATATTAAAATGATAATACAGGAATATTATGAAAACTTTATGCCAGTAAATTTGACAACTTATATGAAATGAACAAATTCCTTGGAAAAAACAAACTACCAAAATTCAAGAAAAAATAGATAACTTGAATGGCCCTATATCTATTAAATAATTTGAATTTCTAGTTTAAAACCTCCCCACAAAGAAAACTCCAAGCCCAATGGCTTCAACAATGATGAAATAATACCTACACAAACTCTTCCAGAAAACTGAAAAGGAAGGAACACTTCCAATTCCTTCTATGAGGCCAAGATTACAGGATTACTCTGATTCCTACACCAGACAAAGACATTACAAGAAAAAACAACTGCAGATCAATATCCTTTATAAACATAGATGCAAAAATTCTAAACAAAATTATAGCAAAATTAATCTAACAATAGGTAAAAAGGATAAGACATCATAACCAAATCAGGGAATATAAAGCTAGGATAAGGAATCAGTATAATTAGAAAACTCAATGTACTTCACTATGTTAACAAACTAAGAAAGAAAAACTGCATAAGATATAACTATACACTGACTAGAATGACTAAAATTAAAAAGATAACCATACCAAATGTTGGTAAAGATATAGACGAACTGAATCTCTCATATGATTCTGCTAGAAATGTAAAATGGTACAAACATTTTAGAAAAGTTTAACAGATTTTTAAAAATTAAATAGATAATTATCATATCATCCCAGGTATTTATCCAAGAGAAATGAAAACACATGTCCATACAAAGATTTGTTCATAGCACTTTACTTGTTATAAGTAAAAGTTATAATAAAAACTGAACACAACTCAAATGTCCACCAACAGGTGAATGGATAAACAAACCATACAATGGAAGACAACTCAGCAACTATTGACACATACTACAACACAGATGAATTTCAAAATAAGTAAGCTACGTGAAATAAGTCAGACAAAAGAGTACATACATAGTGTTTGGTTCAATTCATATAAAATTTTAGAAAATGTTTAATGCCAAAAAGCAGATCAGTGGCTAGGAACTGGGGGGAAGAGGAGAAGGCAAGAAGGGGTAGGAGGCATGATTACAAAGGGGCACAAAGAAAATTTGGGGAGTGATGACTATGTTCATTATACTATGGTGATGGTTTCAAGGGTGAATATATATGTCAAAATTAGTCAAAATGAACACTTTAAATGTGCAGTTTATTAAATGTCAATTATATGTCTCAATAAAACTGTTTTAAAAAGGAGAAAAAAATTATCTTCAAACTCTAAAGGAATATAACCAAAGTTTGCTCAAATAGGCTGCTCCTCTCTATGATGTATCCTGATGTATCTCACTGATTCTAGAGTCTGCTAGCACGGGGTGTGCCCCTTCCTGTCTCTAGCAGACGTATGAGCTTTATTTGAAGTCATTTGTGTGATTAGGCTGGAGAAGTACATGATAATGTCTAGTATCATTTAAAACAAATTAATTTCCCATTTCATTTATCTGGTCATAATTCTCAGTCTGGGACCCATTGCAAATGACCTTATGAAGAGTCACAAAGAAAGATATAAGAAAATCAGGCTAAAGGTCCTCAAATTCAGTATCTCATTCTCATTCCTTCAATATGCACTCCTGTGACTATTAGCTTTCCTTTTTTTTATATCGTTGCCTTTCTAAGTCTCGTTTCCATAATTTAACTTACATGATATTGGTAAATTACAGTACTTTGCCTCAAGGCTATAAAGGAGCTTCTGTATATTCTATTATAAAATTAGCTAATTAATCATTTCTCTATATTGCCACTAAGCAGAACTACATGGTTAAATTATGATGGTGGGGTCTCATTGCATGCATGTTATGAAGCATCAAGTCATCATTTAATGTCAGGCATATGTCTGAGGGGGAGAGCACAAGCTCCAACACTAACCAGGAGAATGAAAGCATCTAATTCTGAAATTATTTTCCAAAGATGCAGTTTGTGAATTAAAACAAGTAAGTCGTGGTTGGGAGGGGAGAGGGTGAGTAAGGAGGAAGAGAGAGAGAAGAAACAAAGAAGGTCATGAAGGGAAAGGAATGTTCAAGGTATCCAAAGAGAAACAAGCTGTACTATTAAACCTAATTGAAGGCACCTTATGTGGGATCCATGTAGAAGCAGCACTGAACAGCCAAACCATTTCTAGCTTAGCTCAGGAAAGGCGACCATATACATCGCACTTAGAGGGATAAACACCTTCCCCTCCTCACCCCATAGAGAATCCTAAATTATTATCTGTTTGTGCCTGATTTCTGGTGCTTATATTATCATTTTGATGTGAATACCCATAATCTTGCAGTGAAGCTATTGTTTCACTCACTGTAAGCCCTTGTTCTCAATGCGTAAGTATAAATGTTGCATTAAACAATCCCATTTAGAGGAAACATTATGCACCAACTCTAAGACTGTTAGATATGGAAAATTTGTTTCCATGCCTTTTTTTCCAATCATGTGAACTAATAAGATCCCCTAGGGTAATCTTCCAGCAAAGTCTAGAGTAAATACAATATCATCTCAGTCAGTCACCTACTTTAACCTCCCACTGAAATGACAGCTCTATAGTCTATTCTGATTGTTTCAATCAAAACAAAATGAATAAACTTAATAAACTTAATATTTAAATATTCTGCCATAGTTTCCATCAACAATCTTAACGGCCCAATTTATTTGAGGCTTGGAGAAACTGCACGTGAGCCTTGTCCTCTATGTGTTTGGCATACATTACAGTTCATTATCATATCAGCCCTCAACAAACTGATTTATTTTACAAAAAGAAAAGAAAAAAAGACCTTGACCTTTGGTGGGAAAAAAGTAGAGGATGATGAAACGGTGTTAATAATCTTATATTAAACTATCTATGAAATTCAGTTCATTGTAAACAATCCACAAATCTTTCTTATATTCAGTTATTAAAGTATGTTTTTTAAGTGTCATAGGAAATCCAAGTCTGGAAAACATTTACAAAGCCAAAAATATTAAGGAGACACTTACTTAGTATATGTCTATACTAGTAGCTTTGAAAGAGAGCTGGGCAAAAACCAGGACAAAAATGTTCTAGTGATTGCAAATAAGGGTAACTGATCTGTCTAGCTTTTTCTCTGAACTGAAGTAGGCAACCTACTCAATTGCATCTCCCTGTTTCCACCTTTATATGGCCTTAGCAAAGTGACCAGAGCAGGGGAGTAGACACCCTGGAGCAGGAAGCTTTGATTAAGGTCTCTCTTTCTCGTCTCTGTCTCTGTCTCAGTCTCTGTTGTAAGATAAGTTTTGTTTGGCCTTTTGTTTCACTGAAAAGACTGATCACTTCTTCCCCACTCTATTTCAAATAGGCCATGGATATCTACCATTAGCTCAGTTTCACAGATGAGAACACTGAGAAAAGAACAACAAAATTACCTTCCCAATCTAAAAAGGGTATAGCTTTAGAATTTTAGAGATGATTTATCTGAGGAATATGATTACTTGCATAGAATTTAGTATTTTCAAAAAACAGTGTTCTCAAAGAAAACTCCAAGTGACTTTCATAATGTCAAAAGGGCCTGGAGTTGGACAAGGTTTGAGAGATCATCTAGTCCAATATCTTCCAATACAAAAACGTGAAAAATTTAAATCACTTGCTAGATGTCATAAAAACATGTGGGGAGCAAGATTAAAATAGAAGTTTTTATATACTAATGTTTCTTTGGCTTCACTCAACTGATGGGCTTTTGTTGGACTCTCTACCTCAAACAACTCTGTTATGACTTTTCACAAGATGAAAGTTAAGGTGATAATAACTTATTAATTTCTTACAAAACTTAGATTTATGTCTTAGCCAACAAATAATTTGGTGCACACTCACAAACTCATACACACATATAATTTTTATGGCCGCTTAAGCCAGGCACAGTCTGGAAGATTCTGAGCTATAATAAAATCATTTTCTATTCTCCAGTTATTTTCTATTCCCGAAAAAAAAAAAAACCAAAACAGTTTACAGACTCTTTGGGGAGCCCTTTCCTTAGTCATGAAACATGCCAGAAATTTGGGAGTGGACTGGTAGATGCACCATTCCTTTCTAGATACAAAGCTTGCTACTCACTTCCCTAACACTGATATCCTCTCGGACTTACCTAGTCCTTCCCTTCATTTCAGGGAGAGATGCAAATTTCTTCTTCTTCCTTCTCCTCCTTCCTCATCCTCCTCTTTGTCTTTTTCTTTTTCCTGACACAAATCCATTGAGTCATATCATATGGTATTTACTATTCGTATTCACAAACATCAAAAGGACGGCAATCTGTTTAATATCCTGCAGATGAACATGCGCTAAAAAGTGGCATTGGCAATTGGGCACTCGCTGCCCACTGGGCACCAAGCAGCGATGTGCTAAAGATCTGGCGTGTTGTTCCATAGAGAAGAATGACATTCATTACAACTGTATCAAAAACAAATTACGTACCAAATGTTTGCCTCGATAAGTACTTGGGAGATCATTTATCTATCTTTCATTCATCCCCGCACAGCCTCTACCCTTCAGCTCTATTGCTGTCAATACTTCCCCTGTTTATGTGTTTTCCTCTCCCATTTGTTTCTGAGTTGACTGCAGTTTCATCTTCTCATACCAGTCCCAATGTATATTATGGCATCATGCAATGCCTACAAATAAGAGGAGCAGAGCCAAAAAGTGTATAAACCTTTAATAAAATAGTTTCTATAGTATCTCATGGTGTCTTGTGTTTGTCATGTAACTGATAGTTGCCATTGGAGAACGGAGGCATTCACTTTTCATTTTCCAGATATTAGAGACTGCTACAAGGAGATGATCTAAGATTTAGAAAGATAAAACTTTAAATTTAAAATAGATCCCTAATGAATTTTGGCTAGAAAAGAGACCTTGTATATCAGGCCCCTTATTTTAAATAGTTGGAAACTGCAGTCCAGAGGAGGTGATGGCTCAAGGTATCAGGGCTGGTTTGTGCCTGGAAATGCAAGGATTAGAACCTAGGGGAACTTTCCTCTACACCATATGCCAAATTTTCTTTGGAGATTTCAATTTTAAGGATAAAAACACCTGGTTTTCTCTAAGATCAAATTTACAGATATTTAGAAATGCAGTGGTAACTGCTTAGGATTTTCCCCTAAACATTCAAAATTGTTAGGTCATGGGGCAAGATCCTAGGGGAACTGAACTTAAAAGGTCTCTTCTCTCTGTTTTTCCCTCTGAATTCGCACTCTTTTAGTTCAGGCATCACCATTATCTCCTGATGATGGTGTCTGGTGGACTACAGTAACCTAACTTGTCCTGTCCCCCCATCACTCTAACTTATCCTCTGCATTTCCACCATTGTTCTCTCTCCCTTCCCTCCCCTCCTCTTCCCACTCTGTCTCTCTCTGCTTTTAACATAATTTATTGTTTTTTTCCCCAGCGCCCCAGATCTGGCTTGGAAAGCACCACCCTCACCTCCACCTCCCCCTCCCTCAATAGGGGCCTCCTGGCCTTCTCATCTCCAGGCAGAGTCTTCTAGGTCTCTCAGCTGCAGGAGCTGCTCAGAGGCACACAGGGGAAATTAGTCATTGCCTATCATCAGAGAGTGTTTATGGGCTCTGACCTTTCGATGTTGCCACATGGGTGTTTCATAATTGCGGATCTGGACAGTCAAGGCAACAATCCAAGCCTCCAGGATGCTAGTGTCCTCACGGTCTGCCGCAACCTTGTTCATCAGCTGCTCATGCCTGATTTTCGGCTACGTTTTCCTTTTGGCATCTCCAAAGAGGAGAGTCTATTCCTGACATTTCAACTTTGATTCCAAAGATGTTCTGGCGATCTTGGAGCGGCGCGGAAGCAGGAGACTCACCTTCTGGCTGGGCGTGTGGGCGGACTGGACTCTGGGCCAGCGCCTTAGTGGGTCTGGAACTGGAAGCCCTCCGCTCGGAGCCCGTCTGGTGGCTCTGAGGCCGAAGGACCCACGTGTCGACCTCCGCTACCAATAAGGTTAGGCAGGCGCCGCCCTGTTGGCTCATTCCAGCCACAGCCACATTTCGCTTTTGAAAACAGAAATCTGATCGTTTTACCTTACCGCTTTAAGGCTTGTGCTAATTTCACCGTTACCCAGATAAGCTAATTAGCATAGTATTTAAGCTTTGTATATACGTATAGTCTGCCTTCCACCTTTTCCTTTAGGTTCACTTCGCCCACCATCACCACCAGCCTCCACCACACCTCCCAGGTATCCGGGTGCTCTAGTAAAATACCTGAACACCTGATCATCACTCACAGGACCTCGGGTCCCATGACTGAAAGTCTTGTGATCTTTTCACTTATCACGCAGCTAGGTCTTCCTAGAAGCTGTCAAATTAAAGAGAGTCTCTGCACATTTTCTAGGCGCCAAAATTAGAGACATAAAATACGATTTTGTTCATGCTTTTTCCCTCTCATAGGATGAATATCATTCTTTCATTGTAAAAAGTAGATGTCTTCATTATTTAGGAGTGAATAAGTAGGATTCTTGGGAGATTTAAAGGTCTGAGAAGCTTGATCACTCACCTGTTTTCGAAACCAGTTATTGCATTATAACTTTTCAGAAATTTTCTCAATACCAAGTTACTTCACTTTTTAATATTACTCATTCTGTGTGTTGCTTTTCATTAATACTTTTCACTTAACCCTACCTACTGCATTCTTCTAAAGATAACTCTAACCACATCAGTCAGATTGGTCAAATTTCTTTATTGAAAAAAAGAAGTCCTGGGGCCTGCCCAGTGGCGCAAGCGGTTAAGTGCGCGTGCTCTGCTGAGGCAGCCCTGGGGTTGCCAGTTCAGATCCCGCATGCACCAACGCACGCTTGTCAGGCCATGCTGTGGCAGGCGTCCCATATAAAGTGGGGGAAGATGGGCATGGATGTTAGCCCAGGGCCAGTCTTCTTCAGCAAAAAAAGAGGAGGATTGGCAGATGTTAGCTCAGGGCCGATCTTCCTCACAAAAAAAAAAAAAGAAGAAGTCCTTGTGTCCAGTCAACAATGCCCACCATTTATTCCAAAATCAGAATTTCATTATCTTTTTTTCTAGTTTATGCATATACATATTTAATTGAGGTAAAATGGGTATATAGCATTATATAAGTTTCAAGTGTACAACATTATAATTTGACATCTTCATACACTACAAAATGATCACCACCAAAATCTAGTCACCATCCATCACCATACAATTGATCCCTTCACCCATTTCATCCACTCCCTAACGCTGTTCCCCTCTGGTAACCACCAATTTGTTCTATGTAACTATGTGTTTGTTTGTTGTTTATCTTCCACATATGAGTGAAATCATATGATATTTGTCTTTGTGTGACATTTCACTTTTCATAATAGGCTCAAGGGCCCATCCATGTTGTTGCAAATGGCAAGATTTCATCCTTTTTACAGCTGAGTAGTATTCCATTGTGTGTGTGTAGATATATATATACATACATATATATCACATCTTTTTTATCCATTCATCCATCAATGGACACTTAGGTTGTTTCCATATCTTGACTACTGTAAATAATCCTGCAATGAACATAGGGATGCATATATCTTTTTGAATTAGTGTTTTTGTATACTTCAGATAAATACCCAGCAGTGGAATAGCTGCATCATATGGTAGTTCTATTCTTAATTTTTTGAGGAATCTCCATAATGTTTTCCACAGTGGCTGTACCAATTTACATTCACACCAACAGTGCACAAGCGTTCCCTTTTCTCCAACACTTGTTATTTCTTGTCTTTTTGATAACAGCTATTCTGACAGAGGTAAGGTGATATCTCACTGTGGTTTTGATTTGCATTTCCCTAATAATTAGTGATGTTGAGCATCTTTTCATGTGTCTGTTGTCCATCTATTTGTCTTCTTTGGAAAAATGTATATTTAGTTCTTCTGCTCATTTTTCAATTGGATTGTTTGTTTTTTTGTTGTTGAGCTATATGAGTTCTTTATATATTTTGGGTATTAACCCCTTGAAAGATATATGATTTTCCAATCTCTCCTCCCATTCAGTAGATTGCCGTTTTGTTTTGATGATGGTTTCCTTCTCTGTGCAGAAGGTTTTTAGTCTGAGCTAGTCCCATTTGTTTGTTTTTGCTTTTGTTTCCCTTGCCTTTGGAGTAAGATCCACAAAAACATTGCTAAGACTGATGTCAAGGAGCTTACTGCCTATGTTTTGTTCTAGGAATCTTATGGTTTCAGGTCTTACATTTAAGTCTTTAATCCATTTGTGTGTGTGTGAGGAAGATTAGCCTTGAGCTAACATCCATTGCCAATCCTCCTCTTTTTGCTGAGGAAGATTGGCCCTGGGCTAACATCCGTGCCCATCTTCCTCTACTTTATATGGGACGTCGCCACAGCATGGCTTGACAAGCGGTGTATTGGTGCGTGCCCGGGTTCTGAACCTGCGAACCCCAGGTCTGCCACATTGGAGCACGCGCACTTAACTGCTAGGCCACCAGGCCGGCCCCTAAAGTCTTTAATCCATTTTGAGTTAATTTTGGGGTATGGTATAAGATAGTGGTCCAGTTTCATTTTTTTTGCAAGGATTTCATTATCTTTTATCTTTTTATCCTTTGATTTGTTTGATGTCTAGTTCAGTATAGAGCAGTCAATTCTTATATGATTTTCCTTTTTTAGTCCTTAGTTTCTCACTGACCGTGATAGAAGTTTCTGAAAAAAGAAGGTTTATCCTCATAGCAATAATCTCTCATAAAAGTCAAATTGTCAGTTTTAGTTTGGTCATATAACTCAGCTTATTAATGAATCAATCCATAAGATTCATTAGGTTCCCCCTACGCTGGGCACCATGGGAAATATAAAAGTGGAAACTATGTGGTGCCTGCCTCCCAAGACTTTATAATCTAGTAGTGGCAAAATGCCGTATACGTAAATGACCATGAAGTAAGGTAGTATTTGAAAAGTATTATTTAGTGAATGAATAAATGAATGTGCAAGTGAGTGGACTGCATATGCAGTAAGTGATCCAGAGGGAAAGGATACTTGTATCTGGAATTAGAAGACAAATGTTATAATGGCAGAACCAGACTTCTAAGGTGTGAACCAGACTTCAAAGATGGATGGGATATCAATAGATAAAGTTGGAGAGATGAAAATAAACTTAATTGTGGGAAATGATATGAGCAATAGCATCAGAGACAAGTTCTAGAGTCTAAGCTCATCAGTTTAAACAGAGCAGATAATATTGCAAAAGAAGTGGGTAATAAAATTTGGAGCCAGATTTTGAAGAAACTTGAATGTCAAGCTAAAAACATAGGTCTCATTTTTTTCCTGTAGGTACTAGAGCTCCATGAAAGGTTTATGTTGAGGTCAGTAACATGATAAAGATTTCATGTCTGTGTCTTCTTGACAGCTAGCTTTCATTCTTGAGAGAAAGCATGGAGTAGCAGTAAGAGAATGGACTACTGGCTTTAGATCTGGGCTCCACCACTTACTGTGTGACCTTTGCCAAGCTACTTAACCTCTCTGTGCTTCAGTTTCTTCAACTCTAAAATAAAGATGAGGAGAAGGATGGTGATGATGATGATAATGACAGTTGTAAGGAATAAATAGACTGTTTGAGGAGTAAATGAGTTAATGTATGTAAAATGCTTAGATCAATTCCTAGAAGTGGGTAAGCTCTATGTAAGAGTTTGCTATTTTTACTGTCATTTTCATAAAGATGGAAGATGAGTTGAGTGATTCTTTGGTTTCTATATTTTTAAAATTGAATCTCAGAAGAGTTCCTAAAAAAAATAAAGAATAGTCATAGACCAGTACGGGTTTAATTTTGTGTATTATAAGCAGAGACTTACAAACTAAGGCATTATTTGGCAATCTAGATGATAGTTCTATTTATTCTTTGTGTGATTAAGAGGGTACAAAAAGTACAACTAACGAGTAGAAAGAGAAGTTAATGTAATCAACTTGTTTCTAGGCTTTAGAAACACATTTAAAAAAATTCTTACTTTGGATTTGGCAATGATTTCTTAGATATAACACCAAAAGCACAGGCAACAAAAGAAAAAATAGATTAATTGAGCTTTATCAAAATTAAAAACTTTTGTGCATCAAAGGGCACTATCAAGAGAGTGAAAAGGCAATGCACAGAATAGAAGAAAATATCTGCAAATGATATCTCTGATAATGGATTAATATCCAGAATATGTAAAGAAATCCTACCGTTCAATTAAAAAAAACAAAAAATCTAACCCAACTAAAAAATCAGTTTAATAGACATTTCTCCAAAAAAGATATACAAATGACCAATAAGTACATTGAAAGATGCTTATCATTAGTCATTAGGGAAATGAAAGTCAAAACCACAAAAAGATACCATTTCACACCCATTAGGATGACTATTATCAAAAAAAAAGAAAAGAAAATAACAATTGTTGACAAGGATGTGGAGACATTGGGACTTTTGTGCATTGCTGGTGGGAATATAAAATGGTGCAGGCACTGTGGAAGACAGTATGAAGATTCCTCAAAAAATTAAACATAGAATTACCATGTGATCCAGTAATGCCACTTCTAAGTATAAACCCAGAAGAATTGAAAGCAGAGACTCGAACAGATATGTGTACACCAATGTTCATAGTAGCATTATTCACAATAGCCAGAAGGTGGAAACAACCCAAATGTCCATTGACAGATGAACGAAAAAACAAAATGTGAATGTACATACAGTGGAATATTATTCAGCCCCAAAAAGGGACAAAATTCTGATACATGCTACAGCATGGATGAACATTGAAAACATTATGCTAAGTGAAATAAATTAGACACAAAAGTACAAACGTTCTATGATTCTACTTACATGAAGTGCCTAGAATAGTCAAATTCATGGAGACAGAAGGTAAAATAGTAGTTGCTGGAGGCTGGGAAAAGGGAGTAATGAAGTTTTATTGTTTAATGGGTACAGAGTTTCAGTTTGGTATGATGAAAAAGTTCTGGAGATGGACAGTAGCGACTGTTGTACAACAATGTGAATGTACTTAATGCCACTGAATTGTGCACTTATAAATGGTTAAAATGGTAAATTTTATGTTATGTATATTTTACCACAATAAAAATAATCTTCAGTCCAAAAAAAGTAGTCCAAGTGAAATTCTTTCACCACTCCTATGTTATATTGACATACTACTAGTTTAATTGCATTGATATGAAAGTATGGCTGATTATGAACAATCAGAGAACAATGAAAGAGAGAGATTGAATGATCCATGCTATAACTGACATTAGAATCTTCCAAAAGACGTCTTAAGACATAGGGTTCATCTTGCTAATTCAATTATTCTTTTCTAGGAAAACATATCCTAATAATGAAGAACTTGCATTTTATGTGCTGAAATATACTCTCTAAAGCTAGTTAGTTTGTTTGCTTTTAAATACAGTGTATTATCCATAAAGCGATAGTTCTTTCAGTATTCTTTGCATAATAAACCTGAAATAGTATGAATTTTAGTTTCCAGAATCTTTAGGACTCTAAAGAGGGATTTTTCACCACGGAGAGCTTTAAGTCCTTCTCCTTGTCTGTTCCCTTTCTCACATCTCCTGAAAAAATGGGCATGACCCCAAGAGTGGCTCTGAAATTGTTGCTTTGTAAAGATATCCATCTGTTCCTTTCATTGTCTTCCTAGTCATATCTGACTGCATTTGGGATGTCCAAACACATTTCTGTTATCATCAACACTACAGAGCCAAGAACTCTTTGGACAAGTAAACTGCATTACAAGCTATTGCCTTATGTGTCCTCAAAAGAATTGCCCTTGCCTAGATCCAGAACCTTTATTAGTAGCGAATGTGGAATACTCAGCAGGAAAAAATGTATTTGGTATTAGACCTGCTATCAAAATGAATTTTAAAGATGAATACCAAGAAACAGAAAACAAAACATGTTAAATGTCCAACGAATGTGGCATTTTAAACTTGACCTTTCCTAATGAGCTGGTATTTCCGAGATTATTATTCTTTATGACTGTGTTAAACAGACTATATAAACTATATGAAAAGGTATAATTCCTGTTTATTCTCCTTTAAGGTGTAATCACCGGGCCAATTTAAAAAAATGCAACAGAAAAATTTGTTGAGTTGGAGGTTTTATGGATTGTTGGGCCTTTTAAATGAGTAAGCATAGTATGAATTGTATTGTTTTCATTCCCAGAGATTTTTTTTGTTCAGTCTTGAATTATAACTTGCCTCTTAGTTGCTACCACTTAAAGCAAAAATATTATGGAAGTACATTTTTTGATAAGTACTTCTATTTTCATAAATAGAAAATTCGACAGGTTTTCCAATAAATCCAAATAACCACAGGATAGAAAACTTGAGATAGTGCTATGACATCACTAAATTCATTAATTCAATTGTCATTTACTGAGTGTCCAGTATGTGCCAGGTATTGTGTCAGCTAGGCAGTGGGAATACAAAGACGAGTAAGATACTTTACCTTTGAAGAATGTACTGTTTTGCGGCATAAGCAAACGAATGTAAAAATGTGATAGCTATTTCTCCTAGGCTACATCAGACTGGTGATAAAACCAAAGGTAAGATAATAATAAATGTTATTTCTTGAAGGTGTCTTACGACATGCCAACTCCTCAAGCCATTAGCCTCTGGTCATTGCGAGGTTGCTCCAACCTTCATACTGAGGTCACTCCTTAGAGCAAAAACAATAAGTGTTCTATTCACAAGAATGCTGTTTGCTTTGCTCACTGTTCTTTATGCAATCTTGCCTGTACCCTTTCCTCTGTAGGCAAGCAGTCTCTGCACCATCTGGGACTAGAATAACCATAAGGTTTCTTTTCCTTTCCACATCCAAAGAACATTTAAAAATATCCATACTGGAGGCCCATCACCAGAAATTCTGATTTAATTCGTTGACTTTTTTTCCAATTATGGAAGTAATTCTAACCTGCAGCCAGGTTTGAGAACTGCTATCCTAAGTGACATCCCACTATAATAAATTCCTTGACAACCAACCACGCCAGTGTACAAAGAACACAGCCTCTTGGACCTCAAGTCCTTGAAAGGACTTCTGGTTCTTGGCCTTTCCATCTCTTCCTTCTTGGCTTTGAAATTGCTTCTCAACAGGGAAGGAAAGAGACTGAGGTGAGAAGCTTGACCATCCCTCAAATCTACTAAAATAGAAGGCATTATCCCTATCTCACAACAATTTCCAGTCCTCCATAGGAGCAGTCCATCGCAAGCAGATATAAGGGCAATCGCTCAGTTATGTGAGCAAATAAATCCAGATTTGGCTAAGCCTGAGTTGGAATTCTATCATATGCAACTGAAAAGACTCCTAGCTAATATAATATCTCTCCCAGGCTGAAATTTGGGCTACATGTTTGGAGTTCCCATAAAATGTTGTGCACTCCTCTAGGAACAATTAATAAATTACATCTTCCCTATGTGTTTGATTGTCTCTTTTGTCTACTAGACTACAAGTTTCTTGAACTCTCTTCTTCTTTTCTTCTTTTTTTTGTTCCCTAATAATAGACTTTGGCAGAGAATAGATGTCTAATAAAAAAAAAAAAAAAAAAAACCCTATAATGGATGAGTAAAAAGTGAATATTTTCCTCATATTTAAAGTTTTTATATTCTTTCTTCAACAGAAATAATAGAAATAACGGCTTCAAAGAAACTCTGTTTTAATTAAAATTTTAAAAAATGTTAATATTGCTCAGCACTTCAACAGTGGATCTTAAACACCACTTAGCTATCCCATCCCCCATGCCCTTTCCCACATTCTAAAACTCAATATCTGTCAGAAAGTTGGCAGTATTTTAAGTCAGGTATGAGACATAGTAAAAAAAAACCAAAAATATAAACCTAGAATTCTGAAGGCACTAAATTTTATCCACTGTAAACACTGCGTGTTTTGAAGAATTGTACCTATCACTGAATAAGTTTTCTGTTAGTCTTTCTTGATTTAAAGCTAAAGGGTCAATGAAATTACTCAAACTATGGCCAGCTGTAGAACAGAAGAAAGTTGATTATATGGTTTGTTTTGTCTGTATTTATTTTTGTCTGAATTTCCTTCATTCAAAATGTATCACATTTCCTTAATGATACACTTTATGATTACACTAAAGAACCACTGTGTATAAAATATCATATTTGGAAAAATCAATATTGCCTAATAAAGCTGGAGCTATTGAACAGTGGAACATTAGCAGGGGTCTTGTCTGTAATTTAAAATCCCAAAGTATAAATTCTCTTTTTATATAAACTAGAAAAAAATCTTTGTGTGTCCAAATATGTCATCATTCTCCTGAGGCAATCACGACAAGTCCTCAGAATGCCAGCTGCATTAATATATGATGTGAACAAGGAATCTGAATAAATAGGGCAGCTCTGAAGATAACTCCAGGTAGTCCATCTTTGCTCTGATTGACTAGAAAATTCTAATATAATAAGTATTAGCCAATTTTAAGGTTAACTAGAACTTTTTCTGAGTTTCAGCAATTATATCTTGAATTTATCCTGGATTTACACTTCAGACTCTTTTCAAAAAGTTAGATTGAAAACAAACATATTCTCCTGTTGACTTAAATCTCAAGTAAAGTAAAATAAAAACAAATCCAGACTTAGATAAGGAGAGACTTTGTTTGGAAGAAAGACTATTGCAATAGAGAGAAACTTGCAATCTCAAAAACCTTCAAGCTTCTCAAAATCAAACAGAAAAAGCCTTTTCCTTTGTAGGGTAAGGAAAGGTGTTATGTGTTGACTTGTGTCTCTCAAAAAGATATGTTGAAGTCCTAATTTCCAATACATGTGACTTTATTTGGAAATAGGGTCATTGCAGATAGTTAAGATGAGGTCATATTGGAGTAGGGTAGGCCCTTAGTCCAATAAGACCATAAGAAGACCATGTGAAGCTAGGAGAGAAGAATGCCATGTGAAGATGGAGACAGATACTGGAGTGATGTACCTGCAAACCAAAGAATGTCAATGATTAAAGCCACCACCAGAAGCTAGGAAGAGGCAAGGAAGGATTCTACCCAGAGTCTCAGCAGGAACACGGCCCTGCTGACTCCCAGAAGACCTTTCAGACGTCCAGCATTCACGACTGTAAGAGAATAAATGTCTGTTCTTTTAAGCCACCCAGTTTATGGTAATTTGTTATGGTAGACCTAAGAAACTCATACAAGGGAGTAAACAAAGATTAGCAAAAACTTTTAAGACAAAGTTGGGCAAGCAAGGGGAAAGGACCAGCGGGATCTGATAGGAAAAGTGCCTTGCTGTGGTCAGCTGGTTCTCAGAATAAGCTGATAAAGGGGGTCTCATTCTGCTTTTTATCGCTTGCTCAGGCTTGGAGACAAGCAGATTTCACAGGAAGGAGAGAAGCCTGACTAAAGTTTAATCAAAACAAAGCACAGGGTAAGAAATGGGTAATTGTGAACACTTGGCCAATATGAGATTAATTTTATTTGAATTTCAGTGGAAAAATAATTACGTGAAACTGAAGAGACTGAAGAAATTCAGATGTTTCTCCACAACAAAACACTTCAATTTCCAGAAGAGTTCTCTAAAGTAAAGACTATTATGTAAGAGGTCAGAGTTCACATCTTGTTTTGTTTTGTTTAACTACAGGATTCAGCTTTAAACAGTATCTTTTGACTCTATGCCAGGAGAGATGGGGTTTATCACACCTGTAGGTGTTTTCACCTCCTAGAGGCTCACACCAACTGTTCGTTAGGTGTATTATTAGTTTTAGATTGCCAAATTTTATAACGTATATAATTACCACAATTTTTCATCAGTCTGTTGATCACAGGGTCTCCATTCCTGCAATATTTCTTTTCATCCATCTTTTGGCTGGCTTAATTTTGGCATAGAAGCATATTCTTTTCTTTTTTCTTTCAGTTTTAATAAAAGAGTCCTTGTTCTAACTTTTTGCATTCTTGATAATATCTCTCCTTTCATTTAAACTTGAAGGACAATTTGGCTAGGTATAAAGTTCTTAAGTCATACTACCTTTTTCTCAAAACTTTGTAGACATTGTTTCTTTGTCTTCTGACATCTAATGGGGCATTGAGTGACGTCTCAGACCCATCATATATATTCCTCTTGTCTGTAACTCACTTTGTAACTTCCCATCTGCAGGATGCCCTTATAGTTTCTTTCTTTATTCTCTTAGTTACTAACTTCACTGAAATATAATTTGGTATTAAACATTAGATATCAATTTGTTCTGGGAGCATTGTATGTTGTTTCAATCTGCAAATTAAATTCTTTTTTCTTTTAAAGAAATTTATGTATTTATTTATTTTTATTTAATCTCTTTTGTTCTCTTTTTGGAGTACTAGCTATTCGTTTGTTGGATTTCTATTGATGGAATTTTATTTCTATTACCAACTCTGACGTCATTTTCATGTTCTTCTTTTCTATTTTGTTTTGAGTGAATTCTTCAAGCCTAGTCATACTTCATGTTCTGACATTATTTTATTCATGTTTATTCTAGGTTTTTTGTGGTTCTGTGTATAGTATAGCTTTCTTGTCTCAATTTTGTTTTGAATGATTTCTTCAAGCCTATCCATGCTTTATATCCCTAATTTTCTTTAATTTGCTTATTCTAGTTTTTGTTGTTTCCAACATAGTTTCATGTCTCTACTCATGTTTATTTTTGTTTTCCACTTCTATTTTAAGTTCTGCCTCATAACTTTCAGTTTCTTTTTGTTGCTTTATAATCTCCTTTGTATCACTGTCTCCTCTTTCACCTCTCTCTTTCTCTGTGTGGATGCGTATATATATATAACATATATATATATATATATATATATATCTTAGTCTGTTCAGATTGCTATAAAAAAATACTAGACTGGGTAGCTTATAAACAACAGAAATTTATTTCTCACAGTTCTGGAGGCTAGAAGTCCCAGATCAGGGTGTCAGCATGGTCAGGTGAGAGCCTTCTTTCAGGTTGCAGACTGCCAACTTCTCTTTGTATCCTCACATGGCGGGAAGGAAAGGAGTGAGAGAGCTCTCTAGGGTCCCTATTATAAGGGCACTAATCTCATTCGGGGGGGATCCACCCTTATGTCCTAGGTACTTCCCAAAGATCCCACCTCCTGATACCATCATATTGGGCATTGGAATTTCAACATATGAATTTTGGGGAGACACAAACATTCAGACCATAGGAATATATATGTATATATATACAGAGAGAGAGTTGTAATTTCTATAAGAGTATGGACAATTATTTGTCAGACAGTTGTCTGTGTCTTTTTGGATGACTACTTTTGTGACGTACGTCTAACACTTATTGAGAATTCTCGACGTATGTCTAACACTTATTGAGAATTCGCTATTTGCAGACACATTCTAAGTCCTTTATGTTAATTATCTCACTTAATGTAAGTGCTTCATTTGCTTTGCAAATGTTATTTTACTTTCTTCTTTTGCACATTTCTTTCTGATTATTAGTCAAGTTTGAAGGCATAGGATGAGTTACTTATTGGAGAGTATAAAGCAGTGTGGCCATAAGGGAATATGGAGTAAGCTAAAGTTGTCAACAGACTCGATTGGGCTTTTTGCCTGCAACAGCTCCTCCCAAAATATATTATTTTCTTATACCATTGGAACCTTTTCCCTTATTGTTCTTACAGCCAGTGTTGCACATAGAAAAGTACTGTATAGCCATTGCAACCTAGCCCTTACTATTGCTTCTTCCTCCTTCACTCTATTCCACTTCCAGCAGTGGCAAATTCATCACTCACCCTTCATTTCTCAACCAAGCTCAATCTTAGATCAGGAATTGCAAACTGGAGTGCCTACATGGACCAGATATATAGACATTATGAGTTTACCAACTTTGATAAGCCAGTCTATTTTTTACATTAAAAAAAAAAACAGTTTTTAAAGATTATATACTAAGACATTTTTCTCAATTTCCTTAGTGAAACTCTACTAAAAATGACAGTTACAAACAAAAAAAAACATACACACAAAACAAAATCAAAATATAAAAATATGAGTAATAGAGGCAATGCACTGATCTCAATGAAATAAGGAAGGTACCACAATGCTGAGCCACAAACTATTAATCACACCAACCAAACACTGAGAAGGCTTCAGGAAGCAGAGGCAGCATGCACAGAAGCAACACATCATACTTCTGACCTTGAGCAGGACACAGTTCTTCCCACAAAATGAATGTCCTCATCCTAAAGGCATATCTGATAATCTATATATCTATATCTATATGTATGTATCTATGTATCTAGGTATCTATCTAATTTTTAAAACTTCTTCAGCACTTATTCTCCCTATTTCTGTGGTTTACAGAGTCATACTCACTTCTTTGAAGAAACATCTTTCCTTGTTCTTAAGGTAGGGAGAATAAGTGATACCACCCACTAATCCTACTCACCCTTGTAAAGTGTGACTAAGTGTTATCTGCTAGTGTAGCAGTTGTCATTTGATAGATCTCAGAGCTATTTCTCATATGTCAACACATCAAGGTAGATCATGAGTTTTCCTGACAAATTGCATAGAAAGAAATAAACATAACCTTTCTTTTCCACTTTGGATGAAATGTTGCTAATTCAGGGCGACAACACTGGTTTCTAATGTTGGTGTGAAAATCTGGATGGCAGTTACTAGGATTTTGATTAACCTTTAAATGGTGTGGTATCTGAATTATTTGTTGACAAATTCAATTTATTTTATAGACCAAACTTTTCAAAACACGGGACTCATATCTATTACAGCATCTCTTATTATAGTAAATGAAAGTTTAAAAACAATGTTAATGTCCAGCAATATTGAGGTATTAAAGTAAATGTTAAAAAGCCATTAAAAACAATGCTTTTGAAACATTTAATAAAATTTAAAATGTTCAAGATGTAATCACAAGAAGAAATAAAAGTGGATACAAAATCATATTTACATTATCTCAATTTTAGAAAAAATATATAATACATACATAAAGTAACTCTGACAGGAAATATGTTAAGCTGTTAGTAGTTATGATTATCTTTGGGTCATGATGTTACGAATGATCTTTAATTTTCTTTATGTTTTCATTGACTCCTCTAAGTTGTCTCCATTAGACAGGAGTTTTATAAGGACAAATAAAATTATAGATGAATAAATGGAAAAATAGCCTTTGGTAAGGAAAAGTTTGGAATTACTACCTTAATACCATAATGGAAATTAGCAAGGTAAAAAGAGAGGTAAATCCGAATAGCTAAAGCAATCCTAAGAAAAAAGAACAAAGCTGGAGGCATCACAATCCCTGACTTCAAAACATACTACAAAGCAATAGTAATCCAAACAGCATGGTACTGGTACAAAAACAGACACACAGATCAGTGGAACAGAACTGAAAGCCCAGAAATAAAACCACACATATACGGACAGCTAATTTTCGACAAAGGAGCTAAGAACATACAATGGAGAAAGGAGTCTCTTCAATAAATGGTGCTGGGAAAACTGGACCGCCACATGCAAAAGAATGAAAGTGGACCATCTGCTATTGCCATTCACAAAAATTAACTCAAAATGGATCAAAGACCTGAAGGTGAGACCTGAAACTATAAAACTCATAGAAGAAAATATAGGCAACACACTATATGACATTGGTCATAAAGGAATCTTTTCAGATGCCATGCCTACTCAGACTAGTGAAACTAAAGAAAAAATAAGCAAGTGGGACTTTATCAGATTAAAGAGCTTCTACAAGACAAATGAAACCAGAATCAAGATGAACAGACAACCCACTAGCCAGGAGAAAATATTTGCAAAACATATATCTGACAAGGGGTTAATCTCCATAATATATAAAGAACTCACACAACTGAACAACAAAAAAAACAAACAACCTGATCAAAAAATGGGCAGAGAAAATGAACAGACACTTCTCCAAAGAAGATATACAGATGGCCAATAGGCACATGAAAAGATGCTCAACATCACTAATCATCAGGGAAATGCAAATCAAAACAACACTAAGATATCATCTCATGCCCGTTAGAATGGCTATAATCACCAAGACAAAAAACAACAAATGTTGGAGAGGATGTGGAGAAACAGGAACCCTCATACACAGCTGGTGGGAATGCAAACTGGTGCAGCCTCTATGGAAAACGGTATGGAGATTCCTCAAAAAATTAAAAATAGAGATGCCCTATGATCTAGCTATCCCACTACTGGGAATCTATCCAACAAACCTGAAATCAACAATCCAAAGAGGCTTATGCACCCCTATGTTCATTGCAGCATTATTCACCATAGCCAAGAAGTGGAAGCAACCCGTGTCCCGCCACTGATGACTGGATCAAGAAGATGTGGTGTATATATACAATGGAATACTACTCAGCCATAAAAAAAGACAAAATCGTCCCATTTGCAACAACATGGATGGGCCTGGAGGGTATTATGTTAAGTGAAATAAGGCAGAAGGAGAAAGACAAACACTGTGTGATCTCACTCATATGTGGAATATAAACCAACACATGGACAGAGAAAACTGGACTGTGGTCACCAGGGGCAGTGGGGGTGGGGGTGAGCACAAGAGGTGAAGGGAGATGTGTATATGGTGATGGACAAACAAAAATGTACAACCAAAAATTTCACAGTTATAAACTGTTAAAACATCAATAAAAAAATATATATACAAATTTTTAAAGTAAAAAAAAAAGAGAGAGGTAAATTAAGTCTTGCGTTTCTTTCTTTCAAGATGATTCCCGAGCCTCACTTTAGGCTTTAGCTCTCGTTAACTTGAATTGGTCACTTGGTGACTTGGCCAGCCTAGAAGAATGTTCAGTCTCGATGTAAAGAAAAGATGTGACATGTATCCTTTGATTCTGAAAGCAAAAACAGTAAAATAAATTAAATTAATGAAAATAAGCAAAGGAATTTTCATTTTTTTAAAGTTAGCAACTTTTTCCTCCAGTACATTTTATCTTTCAGTATGTTGAATAAAATACACTCGGGTAAACTCTTGGGTTTCCCATATCTTCCAACATTTATGCCATAACTGCTAGTAATAATAATAATGCCAATAATAATAATAAATACAGTATGTCTAAAGCACTTTTGAAATGAGAATAATATTATACAATTCAGTTTTCATTTAAGGAAACAACTAGAAATTGGTAAATACAATATATATGGTCTCAATTGAAACAAAGGACATTTAGTAAAAAAATAATTTAGTTCTTAGTTGAAAGTGCCCTAGAATAACAATGAATATGGATTTTATATTAAAATGAGTGACCTTTTCCATTTAATAAGACTATTATTACATTTCCAGCTTTTAGGTGCAGAAGACTTGCCTAGGCTCAAATTTTAAGCATTACCAATCCTCACAATTCAATGAAGAGATGACACTGCAGCTGAGGCAAAGGAGAAAAGTTAGCACCCTGGTGAATGCTCTGTTTATTACTGTGCCTAATAAAAGTCAGAATTCATTACAGTTCCAAAAAGCTCTCTGAGAAGTATTTGATTCGTTATCTGAAAGAAATTCTTTAAATATCTTATTATTTTCGAAAAGCATCTAAACTATACTTCTAGTAGATAAGACACCCTTTAATAGTGGTTGTTTTGTTGCCGGACTTGCTTTAAAAAAGTGTATTGAACCATTTCACTGTTGAAACTGTACGTGTATATATTTTGTTCCTGTATGAATTCTTCTCCAGGGAAAGCCTTCACCTTGAAGCATTCTGATATGCTTCCAAAGCTCTTGTTCACAGTCAGAAACAAAGGTGAGGTCCGTAGGGGAACCTCAACCCATTCAGCATTAGGGTCCTTGTCGGCTATCACCAACAGCAGGCTTTATGCCAAATGAGGAGCCAGGCTTCCAGCTGAATTTCAGTGTGGTTATTTTTGTTTTAATGTATGTGTGAATCAATTAATCCTGTCATAGAAGGGCATCGTAAACTGTGTGCCAGAGTTAATGAGTCAGCCATTATCACATCATTACACCAGCTGGCATAATGTAGCATGTGTTGTTTGTCATAATATACACTGCCATGCTTAACAACCATTAATTGTTTACACGAGCAGTCATATTTTTCTTCAAAGAACCTTCAGTGACTGGTTAATATTTTGAAGGCTTTTTAAGTGAATAACTAATACAAGGAAAAGATATTGTCACCAAGATAGCCCAAAACGTGAGGAACTAAAACAAGGGGAAGGCATTTGGAAGAGAATGAAAGTCTTGAAGACCTTCCAAATAAAATCTCAATGCTGCAGAATCAACTAAATCCTGAGACTGGCTTGCACGGCTGATTCAACTACCATTAGAAACAACCCCCCTAACTGAAAGGAAAGATTCTGTCTTAAGAAAAAGTTGGTGAGGTGGAATTCCCTATTAGTATGTTTTTAGAGGATCAATAAGGCCTGTACCCAGGATTCACGTATTACCACTAGGACTTCCTGAGAGAAGATACAATCATGGGTTTATAATTTTTTAAATCATTATTAAAAGCTTAGTTACTGTGGTTTTCTTGGCTGATGAAAGGCATGTGTGGCTATTATAGTCCAAAGTTATAGTTTACCAGTCTTCTGTGAATTAGTTTTAGGCAATCTCTGCATATTTTCATTGGCCATATGGCTTTCTCCAGCCAAATACAGATACCACGAATAAAGCTAAAGTTTCGAAGAGTCAGAAGCAGAAATCATGGTAACTTTTATCCACTTGAGTTCATAGCATATCTTCTCAGTAGAGATTTGGTTGTAGGTTAACAATGCCTAAGCTAGCCAAAGAGATTTAATAGAACACAAATTTAACATAACCATGAATGATTTTAGAAGCAAGTAAGAAATTAAACTGAATACAAGTAAGGAATTAGATTGAATGCAAATGATAAAAAAACTCCAATAACGTACATGAAAGCACTTTGCAAAGTATATACACTACTACAATTATTGCTACAATTGTATTCCAGTTTTGTTTTGTTTTTGGTAAATAACAGATTGTTGGCATATAACAGTAAAATTGACCACAGAGACTTTCTCTAGGTTTAGAAGAAATTATTCCTGTTTTTTGAGAATTTTGCTTCTCAGAGACTTAGTTCTAGAAATATACATTCTATATCGTATTTTTATTTTTCTAAGTGCAAACATATACACTCATATCTTTGCATTTTGTAGTGGTAAAGCAAGCTTTCTACTGTCTTCTATAACTGCTATGGTATTTAAACCTCAACCATATATAGTCTTCAGTGACCCAGCAGAAGTGCTTAAAATAAACAAAGAAAAGCCAATATACAATTATCTATGATTTATTTGGTTGGAGAAGTTTTTCTCAAACTTTAAGTTATATAAGAATTACCTATGATGATTATTAAAAATGCAGATTCCTTAAGATTCTGATTCAGTTGGTATTAATTATGTATAAACTAAAACCCAGTAATCTACATTTTAATAGCTCCCTACATGATTATGGTAGAATCATAGAAATATGACTTCTAGGGCATAAATAAAGGAATAATAACAATAATAAAGGTAGAAATGTGGTAGAAATAAAGGAAAAATAATAACTGAATCAATCAATACCATAGAACTTCAAAAATATTTTACATTGCATACAAAAAAAAAGTGTAATATCCTGAGGTATTAAAAACACTTCAAAACACTCTTCATGTTTTAAAATCTGTTTTAATATTGGAATTTTGATGCAGTAGTATAACAAAAACATAAAAAAGTAAAAAGTATGCATAATTCCCTTCCCTAATTTGATGATCTATAACTAGGTAAAAGTATTTCCATGGAGTTAAATTTTCTCTGCAACATCAATACTTTCAGAAAGTGAGATGGTGAATAACAGTCAAAATAAATCTGTGCTCTGCAATTCATTCTCCAAAAACATCCCAGTGATCCGGTTAGTACGAGAGACCTTCCAGGATTCATAGAAGAAATGGCAACATGGAGACTGAACCAAGTGAAATTGCCAGCAGTCGTCTGTTTTTAACAGACAAAAATGTGTTAAATTTCATTTAGTTCAATCTAATATCAGCAGTGGAAAATATATAAACTGCATATTGAGTCCTAAACTAGAATCACTGACACTGGAAGCCACAATGATGTTTTAAATAGGTTAGGCCATGAGAAAAGGATTAATGAAGGCAAATCAGTCCTTTAGCTACTCAAGACAAGTCTCCCATCACGGGTGAAATAGAAATGGAAATGTGAGCCTTCCTTGGAAATGAAGCAAAAAAGCTATACGAAAGCAAAAAAGCTTTCTTGCCTTGGGGCCTTTCCACATCCTGGTCCTTTGCCTGGGATAGTCTTTGGAGTGACTGGTTTCAGGTCTCAGATTAAATGTCAGCTCTTCAGATATCTTTTTTAGCCATCCAATTTAAATGAAGTCCTCCCCAGCCCATTCTCTCTCACGGCACCTATTTCTTTGCCCTCACACCACACATCACAATTTGTGATCGTATATTTGTGTCTGTGCTCATTTCACAATGGTCTGTCTTTGCAGACACTATTCCAAGTTCAAGGAGGACAGGAACCACATCTGCAGGTGTACAATAAAAATCTGGTGCCTGAATTAACTACTTATATCTACTTCTTTTCCATTAACATACAAGCATCCAAATCCCTGCTTTTCTTTCCATTTAAAGTGTTGGGAATATCCCAAGGAACATAATTTTACCAAATAAACATAATGGAAAGGTAATCTCACTTTCAAAAGTAACTTCAAATAATTAAATTGCATGTAAATAACAAAGAAGATCAAAAGAGAAATCATTTTAAGAACTGTTAACACCATATACTGTATAGCATTATTGTGGTTGGCAAGATGTTTTTGTCATGTTCTACAAATAAGATATAATATATCACATTTTATTAAGTATCAAATCTCAGAGGCCTATTTTAACGTTGAGGAGGTTTATAGCAGCTTAAAGAGAAAAGAAGCTATCATATTTGATGCAGTAGAAATGTAAACTTATTGCTTGGGGTGGGAAAAAAGTAAAATTTTTGCTTTACGTAATTATGATTGCCTAGCCACCTTCTATAGGATACTGCCCTAGGAGCATCATATAATATTGCTATATACACTATGCAAGAGTATATATCAGTCCTCAGATTGTTGCTCAAATAGCTGCCTTCCTGAAAGTTAGACAAATCAGGCACATTGCATAGATAAAAATAAAAACACATAAAAGAAAGAGAAAAAGCAGAAAAGAAAGTAGAGAGGGAGGGAGAGAAGAAAGGAAGGAAGGAAGGCTCTAAAAATAAATTAATGCAGCAAGAAAAATACATTCACAATGGTCACATACCATTTATAATTTGTTGATAATTATTGAAATAAGAATTCAATATTCAATGAATTCAACAAAAAATAATGATTTCAGTGAATCAGGTGTCTTGTCCTTCTATTTACGTGCATGGATCTTTTTTTTAAACTCTTCTAGTAATTCTTGCTAACCAATATTAATCATGGTCTGTTTAAGTAATCACTCTGGTTCTTCCAATATTTTTCATAATCATGCCTGCAAATGTTTATGAAAATATTTTTATCGAAATTTTCAGAAAATTATTCTGAAATTCCCTCTTTTAGAGGAATAGTGGAAAGCTGATCTGGGCTAGATTAAGATCAATTTCATGGACATGATAATTTTCAAAATTCCCACATTCAAGGTGATAAAAGTGGTTTATAGAGTTCTGACCAACAGTCTTATTGCTTCTTTCTCTATGAATATCACATTTATTAACACACTCAATTATATCAATTGAGTAAATACCTACTTTTGTTAAGAGTTTACCCATTTACCTGAATAATAAAGATGTGGAAAAGAACACTAAGACGAGAAGAACCCTGGAATCCAGTGTGCCTCGTAACCACTCATCTGCCTGTGGTTAGGCCACCACAACCAGCATGTGGATTTTTGCTTCATTCTTGGTGAACCTTGGAATACTAACAACTGAATTCCTAACAGACTGATAAAATTACTCTTTCTTAATAATTCAATGCCTAGGAAATAAAGTAACCCCCAATTTTTCTTGTGTTTTTTTTTTTTTTATTTTGGTGAAAAAGTAGAAACAATTGATCTCTCATTCTAGATCATAAAGATCACAGGTCACAACTTTGCCTGTGATCTCAAATTGCCTCATAATTGCCACAGAACTCTTTCAACATCTGATAAATATAATGTCTCTAATTTCTTATTATCAGAGCTGAACAATATATTTTTCAGGTAAATAATTGTGTTTTCAGACCTATTTCCAGTTCAAGTTCCTGGGTTAAGCCTGCTAATTGCCAAACTGTGACCTTGGTTGCAAGGATACTATATCTCAGTAAGTGTCAAAACGAAGTCATCAAACACATGAACAACGTTGAAGTCAGCTCCACGCCAGAGCCCTCCTGCCTCTGGCTCTACACTCTTGGTTCCCTCTGTCTAGAGTGCTTGCTCTTCCCCAGATAGCCAGGGCTCCTTCCTCACCTCTTCAGGTCTCTGATCAAACATTACCTTCTCAGTTTCTCAGTGAGGGCTTTCCTGACCACAATAGTTAAAATTGCAAACCACCTCTACTCCCCATTCTCATCCTGCATTTTTCTCCATGGCATTTCTCAACATCTGACATTTTATATATTCTTTTGTATATCTTGTTTATTATCTATGTCCTCCACTGGAATGCAAGCTTCATGTAGGCAGGAATTTTTGTCTGTTTGGTTCACTGCTGTTTTCCTAATGTCCAGCAGATGCACAGTTAATATATATTGTATGTATAAATGGATGACTGGATGAAGAATGAATGAATGAACACAAACAGCCAGGAAACAACATAACACCCTTTAATGACAAAATATAAATGACTATGAAAAGTGTGTATCACAAGTGATTTTGTGTCATGTTACAGGGCAAAAAGCAATAATACAAATATATTTGAGGAAGACTGGTTAACAAAAGATCTGATAGAAGGAAAAGTCTGAAAGTTATAGTTGATCACAGGCAAATTTGAATGCAAATAAAAGCCAGAAAGTAATTTGCATTTGTTATTCATTATTTGGAATTAATGAGATCTGTGTTAGAAACTCTTATTCTAAGTATGAAAAATGTCTAAATACTAAATACCAATAACCCACTTAATTAAGAAGTGTTATTAAACTACAGTATTCATGAATTAAAATTAGAATGTTATTAGAATTTACTTAACGTTTAGTATTCTGCTAAGAAGTCTGGCTTTCACACAACATTTGGCAATGTCACAAAGCTCCTACTGTGCATACGCACACAGATAGTTGGAGTTCTCACATTTTCCGTGGAGAATTCTTTGATTTTGCTTTTAACGATCATCAATATTATTCTTGCTGTTTATAAATTTCTATTACTTTAAGTTTCATCATTATCAATTTAGTATCATTTGCACAAATGCTCATACATATTTTTCATAGACAATCTTTTTGTCCTTTTAAGTTCTTTTTTCTATAATGTTCCATTAAGAGATGTGTTTTACAAATATAAACCAGTATTCATCAAAATATGAATTACCAGTTAGATAATGAAAAGGCAAGCCACAAAGAGGGAGAAGATGTTCTTAACACATATACCCAATGAAGGACCCATATCCAGAATATATAAATAATTCCTATAAATAAATAAGAAAAATATAGGCAACCCAATAGAAAAATGGCCAAAAGATTTATACAGACACTTCACAAAAAGGCTGTCCACAAGTCCAACAAACATGTGGAAAAGTGTTCAATTTTACAAGTCATCAGGGAAATGAACATTAAAACAACAATGTCCTATACACATACCAGAATGGCTAAAATGAAAAAGGCTTTAATATCAAGTGTTGGCAAGGATGTGGAGCAATCAGAACTCTCATACTCTGCTGGTGAGTGTGAATTTGTATAACAATTTTGAAAAACTGTTTGACAGCATCCATTCAAGTTGAACATATGCACACGCATGACTCAGCAATTCTACTCCTAGGTATATACCTAGTAGAAACAGGTTCATACATGTATTCACAAAAATACACTACTAGAATGTTCATACTCCCAATATTTCATTGCAGCAGTATTTGTAATATCCAAAACACTGAAGACTGTCAAAATATCCATCAACAATGGAATAGATTAAAAAATTATGGTATATTCCCACAATGCAATCCTATACAGCAACGAGATTGAGTGAACTGCAACTGAATGCAACGACAGATATGATTCTCACAAAGATTTTGAGAGGAAAAATCTGGACATAAAAGAGTACATACCATATTATTACATTTATATAAAAGTATGCAAAACTAATCTATGCTGTTGGAAGTCAGGGTAATACTTGGACATAAAAGAGTACATACCATATTATTACATTTATATAAAAGTATGCAAAACTAATCTATGCTGTTGGAAGTCAGGGTAATACTTAACTCAGGGTAGCAGAGCATAAGTAACCAAAGAGGACACAAGAGGGAGATCCAAGATGTGGACAATTTTCTGTTTCTTCATTTTTTTTTGGTTATTTTGAGTGTTTAATTTGTGAAAATTCATCAAGCTGTACATCTATAACATATACACTTATCTGTATTAAATTGTGCTTCAATAAAGTCCTAATATCTCAATAAGAGCAAATATATACATGACCTGACTACCCCCAATGTACATAATCAGTGACACTTCGTGGTTATCATCAAATGATTTTTTCCACTGGAAAGTAGAGTAGGTAGCTCTTTCACTCTGCCCACATGGTAAAAGAGCCAATTGTTGAGACTACAAATGAAAAGGCCAAGGGTAACTCCAAAGCCCAGTTCATGAGTGTGCAACTTGTGCACTCACATAGGGTTCTGTGCTTAGAAGGGACCTGTACTTGGTTTAGTGCTATGCTGTCACCATCTTGAAATTCTTAATAATTTTTGAACTATGGGCTCACATTTTCATTTTGCACTGGGCCCTGCAAGTTATGTGACAGTCCTGGGTAATTCATTTACCTTTTTCAAGTGTCTGTGGTGGTCTCTGTATTTAGAAATTAAGAAGAAACAAACATATTTTGAAGGGAGAGACTTTGTTCAGAAATAAGAAAGGCCTAGCAGTTCAGTAAAATAGTGCCTTACATATGGACACTCAAATAGATGCACAAAAAAGAATTAATAAAAGAAACATAGTACTGGGATAAGTAATGACAATTTAGAGATGGAAGAGAATGATTATTAGGTAGTTATTGTGGAAACAGAGGCAATCAGGCCAAACTATATGGTATATTCTTCTCACCTGCACAATTCTATAATATGTTTCAGTAACTTCCCATTAATTTATCTTAGCACACTAGAAACATATTTTTGCAGGAAATATTGCCTTAGGAAGGTTGAAAACATGGGTTAAGGGTGTGAATTAGTTCAAAGGCATGAGATTCATTCATTCATCCATCCATCCATCCATCCACCCTCCTAATCATCCATTCATTCTTCCACCCATCTATTCACTCAACCCATTGGCAACAAAAGGAATACAAACGTAAATCAGACCTGGATTCTATCTGAAAGGAGATATAGCATATCTATAAGTAAATATCAGACACAATAGAAAATATGTTCTAAGAGACATTGTTCAGGAAATTTGGAGAAAAACCAATTACTTCAAGCTGAGAAAAATCAGAGATGCTTTTATGCAAAACAGTCTGTTTACTGGGATTTGAAAGCTTAATAGGATTTGGATGTGCACAGAGTTTTGGAAGAAATTTTTCTCTTGTTCGCTCTTCAATACTTAACTCAAGTATCATCTGCTCTGGAAAATTTTCCCTCAGTCTTTTCTACCCACTATCATAGGTAGACTAAGCCTCAGACTTAAGTATAAAATGGGATAATTTTAAGGACAAAAAGTAAAGAACCTATAACTGCACATTAGGAATTCAATAAAACATAATATACATAATAGGAATCCAATAGAAATAAAAATTCAGTAAATGTCAGTTACTTAACTGAGACTTTCCTCCAAATTCTTCCGCTTTGAAGTACAGTTTAATGAGTGCTTCAGAGCACAGACCTCGGAATTTCAGGTCTGCCTGGATTTGAATTTCAGCTCCAATTCTTACTAGCTACGCAACCTGGGGTAAATTACTTAACTTCCTATTTCTTCACCTGTAAAATGGGGATAATAGCGCACTCTTCCACATAGGGCTATTGTGAGGATTAGATGAGTTAATATATATAATGATATGTATTATTATTATTATTATGCTATTATTCCAGAAACTATAGTCAGGTTTTTATGCATAGTTCACGCTTTGTATGATTTTAGAGGTATTTGTAATGATTCTTAAAAAACCCCTTGTCTCCCTCATTTCTTGTTGCCTTAATATCCACCAACATAGATTCCTTTCTTTGCCTTAAATCTTTTATGTCTTTTAAAATCAAACTTATAATTTAAGCTTGAGAGAAGGGATGATTATATTTGATTTCATGCTTCCCTACCTTCTCCAGTTGCTATCATATTTTCCTCACCCTTGCCCCTTACAGACTACACTGAAGAAAATAGCTAGAGTGGTCCTATCAAAAGGGTGTGTGAATCAAACCATCCCAAAACTTAATGACTTAAAACAACGAGTCATTCCTTCTCGTGATTCTTCAGGTTGACTGAGCTGTTCCTCCGATGGTTTCATCTGGGCTTACTCATGCAGCTGCACTCGGCTGGAAGATCCAAGACAGCCTCACTCACAGGTCTGGCAGTTGCTGTGGCTGTTGGCTGGGGAATCTCAGTTCTCTACACAGCCTTTCCATCCTCCACTAGCCAGACCACACATTTTGATGAGAGGAGATGCTAAATAATGTAGCCACACTTTTCAATCCACCACAGTCCACCCTCTGATTACAATTATTCCATTCCTCACACATGTAAAAAATTGCTCACCCTTCTCCTCCAATTCTCATCCCATTACAGCATCAGGCTCAAACCCCACTCTCTCACAATCTGCATCTGGTCCAGATAGAAACAGGGCTCCTTAACCACATTTCTTTTGATCCAGAGATCTGCATTAGACACTCCTCTTAATTAAGGAGAATAACAGAAAGCACAAAGCAGTCCTCATTTGTAGCAATCCTGAAATATAGCTGAGCACATGCTTCTAGTTCCTAATGGGAACTGATAGGTCCAAGATGGCCTCTGAAATGCTTTTGTTCTTCTTCATGTGGCTTCTCATCCTCCCAGATTCTAGACTGGCTTCAGTACATACTGATCTCAAGGTAGCACCAAAGTAAGCAAAAGTAAAAGCTGCCTCTTAAGACTGCTTTGGAAATCAAATAATGTCATTTGCCAAATTCTATTGGTCAAGCAAGTCATGTAGCCAGTCCAGATTCTAAGGGTGAGGAAAGAGACTTGGGTTGATTATTAGCAATTTTTCTCTCAGATGCAAAATCACCCTTCTAGACTCCACTTTGTGCTGATGAAGCTGGGATAGAGCAGATGATGATAGATTTGGTCAATAGGGGAAAGAGGTTGCTAGAGGGGGACTGCAAAGCCAGAGGAAGAAGGGACTTGCTTCTCCCCATTTGGTTTCTGTTTGCTTGTAGTTCATGTAAGCATCACCTCATCATCACTTCTTCACCCCCAAGAGCAGTTCCTTTCCATTGCAGGAACCCAATCCAGTTAGCAGTTTTCCCAACACTTATAGTATCAGTCGTATCAGGATCCCTCAGAAACACCAGCAAGGGCTAGCCAGTATTTTCTCCTCGGGGGATCTGATTTTTTCAGCTTCATGGTAAACCTCCTCTAACTTTGAAGTAGGTTGAAATATTCCAACCTCTTCCCTTTTCCCCAGCCCTAAGGGACACAGCTGCTTCCTCCCTCAGTGAAAACTTAGAATTCTCTTTTTTGCCCTTTTAGTGACCTACTTTATACTTTCATACCTGGTTATAAATATTTCTTTATATAAAATCTTCTCAAGTAACCAATGTGGTTTCTGTCTCCTGACTAGACCCTGACTGATATAAGATTCCACCTCTTGCTGGGAGAAGTTACAACATATTCTGGTGAGGTTTTTCAATCTACCACAAATGATGAGACAAATCACAACATTCCTTCACTCAGCTCTCCAATGGCTTTCCACCTCATTCACAGTAAAAGTTCAAGTCCTCTCAATGGCCACAATGGCCTCCTTGCTGTTCTCGTGTCTTGGAGGAGACTTTGTGCTTCCTCTTCCATCGGACTGGAAGACTATTCCTCAGATGTCACTTTCTTACCTCCTCAAATGTCACTTACCTTACCTTGCTCAAATGTCACTTTCTCATTAAGGCCTTCCTTGAATACCTTATCTAAAATTGAACTGGTCTCTCCCAACCAAAATCTGGTGCTCGCTATCCTCTTTCTTCTCTCCTCTTTTCCATAGCATTTATAATCATTTAATATGCTTTACAATTTATTTGTTGCCTATCTCCACCTCCCCCAATCCTAATATTTAAGTTCCATGAAGGCAATATTTTTTAACTCTTCTGTTCCATACTGTTGTACCCAGAATCTAGAGAATTGTTTGGCATGGAATAGATTCTCACTAAATTCATAAATAGGTGTTCGTTAGGTCTGCTGAAGTAAGATTATCATACATTAAATCATAAAGATTGGAGGACAAACGAGTTTATAAGGTCTTTTTCTTAAAACAAGTCAAAGAAAAAAGTTAAAATATTAGAAATCTAAAGTGGTGGAGAAAAGAGGCTACAGAGGGAACTCCAGAAGAGCTTGGGGCTAGGGGTAAATAAACACACAAAATTGATCAGCTGTAATCTTATTTACAAAGCTAGGATGGAGGAGATATAGGAAACACCTGGAGTAGAGGAAAGAATATTAAATTTGAAGTAAACTATTCCAGATTTTTTTTCCCCCAACTCTGCTGCTTGCTATAAATATAATCCTGAGAAAATCATTTAACCTCTCTTGCCCTCAGGTTCTGCATTTCTGAATTAAGGAAAATAATTTCCTCTTGCTTCCCTCAGAGGGTCGATGCGAAAATCAAATGAGATAGTGTATGTAGATATACAAATGTAAAATGTGGACTGATGATAATGATAATGATGTGACCTCTAGTAGATAGGACTAGGAGAGCCAGAAAGGCAGGGTATGCCAAAGGAGTCCCTGGCAAGCCCTCTGCCAAGAAAAGTTGAGGCATAGCCATCTTCAGCTTCAGGGTTACTGGCTCTTCATCTGGGATATAATTAGAATGATTGGTTTTTAAATCTGTTATGTATTTTGTGTGTGCCATGCCCTTCCCACAGAGTTGGAATTCAACTGTAGTCATTTACCCTATTTAATTAATTTTATTTTATTTTGCATATTTGGAATTAGGGGCTCAGGAATGTCATATGTAAATATATGCAAAACAGCATGCAAATTAGTATTGAGAGCCAAAAGCCCAGCTTTTTTTTTTTTTAAACAGGACTATATCATTGGAAATAAAAGGTCTTCTCATAGGCCTACTTTGCTTTAGCTGTTTAGAAGAATTTTCATTGTTTAATCAGAGCTTGCAGCTACAAATCATATGAATACTACTTTATACAATATTTAATATTGAAGAAGCTGACAAAGTTAGCAACTTTGGTATATTTGACCTAACTCTCCTTATTGAACAAACTGTAGCTTTAAGAATTAGCTGGAGAAGTAAGGGATGGATGGGTGGAAAATGGGAATAGGATGTGAAGTGGCTGCTGTCTGTCACACCTGAAAAGCCATGTGTCAAGCCACTAATCCGCAAATTTCTGTGAGTTCAAACGAGAAAAGATTTTTGTTTATTTTCATAATTAAATGAGGTTTAGAGAAAGAGATGTCAAATTAGTGGGCTTTTCTATTTCATTTTGAAGAAATGATTTTATTCCATAGCTAAACTTCCAGTAATCGTATAAAGGCTCTCAATCTCTGGAAATTGTGAAGAATCTGTAATCCTAACTCTCTTTATACTAGTTATACTATTATCAGGAGTATATTTCAATAAATAATCCATTCTCACAAAGCTCAAATTAGTGCAAGTTTTTAATACAGAACACCTAAAAGGCTGGATTATAATCGTAATTATAAAAGGAAGGAAATGCCTGAATTCTGAAAAGCCCTTCAAGATGGCACATCTTTATTATTATTTTTTTGCCATACTAAATCTTTGTGTGTTCTGACTACTAGTAAAAGAGGATTTCTGTATCTATTCTAAGGAAGACTGCATCAATATGCTTTTGAAAATTTTTCAAATTACAAAAAACTGACTTCACATAGCACTTCATAATTTCCCTCATCAAATCCTAAAGACTATATTAAAACATCTGTTTTTGGACTATCTTGCTGACAGTAGAATGCTATACCCCCGGGGAGTCTCCTAATTTTGCATAAAATTTGCATACTCATAAATAAATTAACATTGGGGGGACAAGTATATCAACTGCAAACAATGCAAGTATTTTCCATATATCCTTTTTATGATTGACTTAGAGCAGAGAACTACAGATGTTTTGAAAAATCACTTTTCTGTCAATCACCTTTTAAATGAGATTATGAATTCTTTATAAAGATTTCTCCTTCCTAGTTTTCCCTACCCTGCCCTCAGAAATCCAAAGGTAGCTCAAATCACTTCAATATTCAGAAGCAAAATATATTGCAGCTGTGCGCAAATAATATTTAAAGTGTGGCATATATGATAGGCTCTAAAATGGAATTTTACAGTAACATATGCATACCCTGGATTATGAGACATATGGAGTAAGGTAGATCTCCACCTTTTTCTCTTATCCTGGTACAAAACAACTTTATATTCATGCAATCTTGCTAATTTACACACCCCAGTCAAGTACCAAGTACATCATGATTTTTTCATTTAGTTAACTGTGTGCCTTCAACTCTTTGAGTTTGAAAGGAAACTTACCCTCTCCAATGTTTATTCTGGTCTCACACTAACCTGGGGAATAATGGAGCACAATGGGAAAATTACTCCATATAGACAACTGTCAAATCTGCTTGCTACAGAGTCATTGTTACATTATTAATGTAATACATTACTATATTATTACAGAAGACTACTATTCTCATATAATGACTAGGAACTAGCTCCCTGATTCCCATTAATGCTCAGTTTCATATACTAGGCCAGTGAGAATAGAGTAACAGAAAACTCAACGAAAGAAAGGAAGTTTACGGTACTATTTGAATGAAAAGTCCATCAATAGCATCAGGTAATAAGTCTTGATCCAGCATGAAAAATTATGTGACCAGAAACCTGTTGCTCTCTATTTCTTTCTTTGTCTCCTCTGTCTCCTCAGGTCTGTTTACAGCTGTTAGAACAACCAGAACTATACCTCGTTGTTCAGATCCATCACGATCTAACTCAGCATAACCAGCAAAATACCTGAGATTCAGTATTAATGGATTTGTAACATGTCCATCTTGGAATCATTGTAGAGAGGAGGGTAAAATATGCTTATTAACTTAACCAATCATGGTCCACTCCCAGAGCTTGGAGTGGAATTGATCTGATCCAAGTATATGGCTGAGAATAAGGGGAGAACAATCTGTCCAAAGGGAGTTTGTGGTATTTTTACCAAAAAAAAAAAAAAAAAAAAAAAAGGAGAAATATACACTAGCTATCAAACAACAATTTTCTACTGTATTATCCAAGAATAATGTCAAGATCTACGAGCTAGATGGGAGATGGGAGCAGTTCAGGAGGGAAACAAGCAATGGCTATGAACCATATTGGAACTGCTTTGGTTTAGGGGCAGAAGGCATTTGCTGCATGGTGGGTGAAGACAAGTTAAAGGTACAGAGTCAAGACTTTATTATCCATATCTGTCCACAAAAAATTGCTATTACAAATAACATCAGGTTTGCACTACATTTATACCTTCTTTTATTGACAGCCTAGCATCAGCATGAATGTGTAATGAACTTAGACTCCTCTCCATTCATTCTTTCTTGCCTTATAATTCCTTTATTTCAAAGTCACTCTCCCTGCCCTCCCTCTCCCCAAATCTAGCATTATGAAAGGGGTAACTACTCCAGGACAGGGACATAGTGGGGGATTTTTCTGGAAATACCTACCAAGAACTGTGAAGGGTCTCAGATTTCACTGTAGTTGCAATCTAACAGGTTAGCCCACTATAGTTTCACAACTGCTGGCAAAAGACATAAGACTCCTGGGTCAAAGGCAAAGGACAGTTTATTACTCACAGCAACAGCAGTAGCAGAGAATCAGCATTTGCACTGAGCCCCAGTTCCCACAGGGCCATGAGAAAAGGGCCAGATAATACCTGCACGTGCTGTGGATTACAGAGAGGAACTCTGAGCTTGGAAAACCCAAATCTCTTACCCTGGACAGTAAGCATACATGCCCATTGCTCTGGAGGAAGATGCTATCTTATCTTCCAAGGCTGTTCACTATGGAAACGTCCTTAAAATAACTGTCCAGAACAAAAGCAGTCAGTTCCTCTGCTCATAAGATGTGCAGAAACATGAGAGAACCAAAAAGAATTGTCTCCCAACAATATCCAACTTCTATGTTCCTTACCAAAAATTTATTTCTAAGAGCCACAGACACCATTCAAGTCCCTGAGTATATGACAATCACCTGGGAAATAGAAACAGGAATGGAGTGGAAAATAAGACAGAGTAGCTAGAATTACTGGGAAATTTCCTATATCCTCTAGTTAAAATGCAAATATCTTTTGAGGAATGCCATTATAACAACTATTAGCTTATGAAACAGCTATTATGGATATTAAATAGTAGTATTCTGAATTCATTAAGCATTTTTACATCTACTGGCTTATTCTGCCTTATACAACAACCCCGCATGACAGGCAAGTATGTAACTGCTATGCCATTTAATAACAGAATAAAACAGAGACACCAAGAGGTTAAGCAACTTGTTCAAATATAACCACAGGGGTTATATTTGAATTATTCAATTAAATAGTAACATCATTAGTAATATAGCAATATAGTTTACCCCAGAATTATAAATATGTATATATATCATTCAACCCTTAATAAATAAACATAAAACTATAAAAAATATACTAGATAAATTTGAGTGTTAGATACACTTTTGTGAGGTTTGGGGGGTTGTAGTATAAAAGCATTGCTTCAGGGGCCGGCCTGTGGTGCAAGCCATTAAGTGCACGTGCTCTGCTGCGGTGGCCCGGGGTTCCCCAGTTCGGGTCCCAGGTGCGGGCCCACCGCACCCACGCACTGCTTGGCAAGCCATGCTGTGGCAGCGTACCATATAAAGTGGAGGAAGATGGGCACTGATGTTAGTCCAGGGCCAGTCTTCCTCAGCAAAAAAAATGAGGAGGATTGGCAGATGTTAGCACAGGGCTGATCTCCTCACCAAATAAAAAAAAAATGCAGTGCTTCAGAGTAGTACAAAATGTCCCCATGATGGACCCTTGACCTGTTACTCTGCAGTATATTTCCCATTTGTTAAGAATATCAACCAAGTTGTTTAAATTCTGCAATAACTTTAGAAAAGATTACTGATGTTAGCATTTATTATTTTTTGTAGCTGCTTTAAGCTCCCCCAGTTAGAGACGCTTTTTTAGTGAAGTAACATCCACTAATCTGCCAAACTGAAATCACTTTACAAATGAGGAGACTAATTCTGTTTTTATCATTTAATTATAGGATATTAATCATCTGATGAAACAGAAAGATTTAACAAAATGAGCATGTTCAAATCATTTGGCAAATATCTACTAAAGAAAGCAGATAAAAACTCTTTGGTGGAAGGGGCAGATGATTTTTTCTTTACCTCAGACAAAAGCTGATTACAAAGTGTAACAATGTTTCTTTTTAAATCTGTAACACAGTAGCGGATTGTCAAAAAGGGTTAAAGACAATGTTGGCCGCGACTTCTTTCAGCTCTCGAGAGTGTGGCAACATGTATTATTTGGCGTAATCATGACACAGATCTGCATGTGTATGTCTTCAATAATTCATGTTGCAGCTTGTCTCACTGTGGGGACAGATGTCAGTGAAACCAGGGACAGCCGATCATGCTGATCCCACACATAATCACGTGCGGCTGATCCCACAGTGACACTGAGCTTTGAGTATATGCCCGCTAAGTCTGATTGGAGCTAAGAAAATATAGGCCAGCAAGTTTGGGTGCAGCTATTCATTTTACAACTACATGAAATGTACATATCTATGTGTATGTGTGTATAAAAACATCTTATTTCCATATAATTTCCAAAGGACTTGGAAATCCTTACAAATTGGACTAGTTATATGTGGGAACATTCCTTACATTTGAATGTCATATTTATTAGGTCATTAAAAATATACATAGAAAATGTTACTGACAAAATCAATTATTTATTGTTGGGTATAGAAACGTATATGTCTCCTCCAGGTGATTTATAAAATTACCAATCTTGATTAATTTTTCAATACTAATTCACACATAGAACAAATAAATGTTACATATCCAGAAAATTAAACAAGCCAGCAGACTGAAATTTTCTTCTCAAAGACTTATCTTTGTTTTCCACAATGGTAAGTATTTTCTTTTAACACTTGGTATTAATCAAAAAATGATCTTATTCTAGATACTCTAAGAGAAGCATAAATATGAACATTGGTTAGAATATAGAAACATTCTCCTCACCCAAATTTAGTCTAATCCTTATGCATTAACCCATAACAAGTTTCACAGCAAGGAACTAGAAAAGAGCATGTAGCTAGAGCTGTGCAAGTTGGTTGCTTTTACTAGAAAAGTAGCTCAACAAAGTTACCTTTTATTTGTGCATAAAGAAATACAGAGCTAGCAGTTCCAAAGCCTGTTAAAAGCCAAAATACTGTGTAATATTTTTAGATCCCAAGATGAGCTCCATTTATCCATTTCTTAAATAACATTAGAGAAAAGTGTCAAGTTCCACTTATAACCTGCAAAGTCTTTGATGAACAACTAGAAAATACCATGTGTGTGTTTGTATGTGCAGATAAATATGTGTATGTATGTATATATGTATATGTGTAAATATATATTACATCTTAAAATATTCAACAGAACAAAATATTCATCTTTATGCTTTCTTTAGTAACATAATATGCTCTTCTGCCATTTACGGTTTGCCCTTAGACATATAGCATTTTGGTTAGCTTTTGGGGTTATTTTTCTTGGTGATTTTATTGTTGTAGAGAGGAAGTTCCTGGCTTATTCCTAATGACTCCTCTGATCTGTCCTGCTCCAAGATCAGTACACTTAGAAAAAGGCATTGATCTCTCCTCATCCCAGGATTAAACTGTTTTCAAGACGCGCTTGAGTCAGGGAATCTCTTCAATGCTACCACGCACAGTGTTGCCTAACAGTGGGTACCATTTTTCTTTGGAGGTGCATTTACATAAACATTTCTAATCACAGCTCTGTAAAGAGACACGGTATAATAATTCATGACTTTTAGGTAATATGTCATATGAATCTTAACATATGGCATTACACTCTACAATGGCAATCTTGGCTTCCAAAGGGACCTGGAAAACATCCAGTGAGATGAGAATAAGCCAAACTAGATAGAAAACCATATCGATGCTAATCCAGGTTTACACCTTTCATTCAGACTCAGAATTCTCTAGCAGATGGTTCAGTGTTGAAGCACTAATGTTAGCAAAATGTCAAAACTATTTTGCTAGACTCCCCAATTGTTCATACAGAGTATTTTTCAAGTGCTGGATATCAAAATGGTATTAATGAATGATAGCACTAAGGTCTCCGATCACAAGTGCAGGGTTTTAGTTTCAATTTCCAAAGACAATCTGGCTTTGCTCCCTTGGAATATAGCCAATCAGCTTTTACAAAGGAAAATCAAATTTCAGAAGTTTCTTCCCTGATTCTTTAGCCAACAATGGCATACTCAAAGAAGACAAAGGAATGCAGAACCATGTGGCAGATAGCATTATTAGTGGCTTCTATATCAATTTAATCATCCAAACAAATGTTTGGACTCTGAATCAAAATTTCTTATCCTGGGATTCATAGAAAAAAACTAAATGGGCTACAGAGAGTCCACAAACCATCTGAATTCAGAGGCAAATATGAGTGTGGGTATGCATATGCATACTCTTCTATGTGCACACACATATACATTGAATAGGCAAGATGAACGAATGAATGAATGTGTGACCCTCATGTCAGGCTCTAGCTATGGTTTCAGTATGTTACATAAAGTCAAAATTACATTTATAAAACAAGAACGAATATATTTGCATCTAGAAGAAAGCATATTTAAGCATTAATTGATCACTTAATGCCTATTAGGGTCTAGGCTGTCTTTAACGTATTTTTTTCTTCTAATATTAAAAAAACATTTTACGAACCAGGAATTAAGAGCCCTGTTTTGCAGACGTCTAACCACGAATGTCTCAGAGCTGGGTTCTCCCAATGGGTACTCTAGAACTAGCCTTCCTGACTCCAAATTTGACACCTTTTGTTTTTTATCATTTTACTCCTTTAATAATTATTTATATCTTAGTGTAAACAGACTACAATCCCAACAGCAAAAGATAGAGTTAGCCAAGTCTATGACAACATAAGAAGATTATGAGTAGGAGATCACTTTCAGGTAACACTCCTTCTTTCAAAATTTCTTTATGAAAGTCTAGAGGATATCAATACTATTATCATCAAGATGAGTGTTTTTCTTTGCACACTTCTTGTAGCAGCCACTATAGGACTAAGTCAATCAGCATTAACTGATAAAACAGCAGTGAGACTTTCCATCACATCTGCTTCAGTCCTGACCATTAGGCCAAGGCATGACAAGTGGGCATTTCACCCTGGGAGCCAGTTCACATCTGGACAGCTAGTTTTCCGGCTCCTCCATGAATGTGTTCCTAGGAATAAGCTCACAGTTAGATTCATACGTAGCCCCTAACAGGCTAAGCCAGATCAGAATTGAATAATGATCAGTCAAAATTGATCTGAGATGTTTAAGAGAGCTGAAAAGACTGTCATGTTCGAATTAGGCCAAGCCATTCAAGACTAATCCTGTACAGAGGACCTGTACCAGTGGGTGTTATTTGTATGTCATTACTCAAAGGATTGTCACGTTGGACTAGACGACATTGTTCCAACTATGTAACTCTTACATAAGTGACTGCTTACAGATTTTCCTCACTTCCAAACTCTAATTTGCTCTTCTTACTATGTCTTTTATGATTAACCATGGTTTTATTTTCATTTTTGTTCATTATCAATTTCATTGCTGAAGACTGTCCATATTTCTTTAATGTTGTGACAGGAATTCTTTGCTGAAGCTAAAAAAAAACAAACAAGAATGAAACAAGCTAAGAGAATAACACTGTATTCCATTTTTCCATTTAAAATATGTTACAAAACAGCTTTCAGTTTAAAAAATTTTGACAGTGTATATTCAATTTTTCAACTAACAGATGCACGTACATAAAATTATATGATTGAAATTCAGTGTCAGGGGCTTTAGTCATTTAGTTTGGGCAAACTGAAGGCATTGGTTCATAATGAAGTTCTTGAAATATCCTATTTAATAATGAGAGAGTGGGATTTCTATGAAATAGTGATATGGAGTGTTTATTGAATTTAAAAAGGGTAGTTTATGTGACTATTTTAAAAATAAAATTACTATAATTTATCTTTTTAATGACAAGTGATTTTCTTTGTTTTTTAAGAAATCAGTTCATAAGGAGATTGAGTGAGCAATATATGGCTATTTAGTGAAAGAATAAACCAAGTCCTGTCTTAGGACATCTAGTTCAGAGTTCTTCATGCTAAAACTTCAACATTTGATGATGTGTTTACTAATTAAGAAATATTAGGACTATAAGCAACTATTTAATGAAAAAAAATGAGGACATTGAGAACTATTGATGACGTTTTCTTCATGTTCTTATCAAGGTTTTGAGAAATTTAGAGACTAAGTGATGTTAATAAAGACAATAGATCAATGCTTTTAGCAAAGGCAATCCAGTAAGGAAAATAGTTTTAAATTGTGAAGTCTAGTTGGAAAGTGGTCTGTGGCAGTTCTACTCAAAGTACCTGTCTGGGAATATAAGTCAACTTCATCAGAAGCACACTGTTGGATTCAGCTACATTTTTTTTTTCATTACAAGACATTCTCAATAAAGGAAACAATGTGTTGATTTCCATTCTGGAGCAAGCTCCCTAGTGCATGACGAACTAGTAACAAACTCTTTAGATACTTCACCAGTTGGCTAACTACATTTTATGTAGTATTTATCCAAAGAAAGATGATTTCAATGCATCATCACTGTTAAATCCTTGTTTCTAGTCAAGATTTAAAAATCACTTGTGAATAACTGTGAGGCTTTAAAATAGGCAACTGATTTTTCTCTAACCCATTCTGTTTTCACACACACAAATAACTATAGCAGAGTTTTGGAAAAATATACTACTGTTAAGAGAAAACTGTAGGAAAATAAAATTTTGGAAATGAGCACAAAAGACAAAAAATTCACGTGTTAGTTGTATTATCATCAGTAATCTTCCTGTAACTGACAGTCACAGGACAGCGGTGAATGTTCATTTTCTCTTTGATTGTGGATTGAACCATTCTATACCCAGGGTTACAAGTCAAGGAATGTTGGCCATTTTCCTCTTAGGAATGAGAAGCTTTAACTTGCAAGCACCTGCTTATATTAGCTTAGGCTTTCTGGCTTGTGTGATGGCAATAAAGTGAATGACATCTGTTTTATTCAGTTCAGGCTGCTATAACACAATACCATAGACTAGGTGGCTCAAAGAACAAATGTTTATTTCTCACAGTTCTGGAGACTGAGAGGTCCAAGAACAAGGTGCAGGCAGATTCAGTGTCTGGTGAGAGTCATCTTTCTGGTTTGTAGATGGCTGCCTTCTTGCTGTGTTCTCACATGGTAGACAGAGAAAGAAAGAGAGAGAAAAAGAGACAGAGGACCTTCTGGTCTCTCATAAGGACACTAATCCCATGACGAGGATTCTACCCTCAGGACCTTATCTAAACCTAATTACCTCCCTATACCTAATTACCTCCCAAAGGCCCCATCTCCAAATACCATCACATTGCAGGTTAGGGTTTTAACATATGAATTGAGTGGGGATGCATTTAGTCCACAGCAAGGAGGTGAATGTCACCTAAAATATATTGGTCTCTGGATACCACCAAATATATGTCTAAAATATCTTCAACCTAGAGATGGATTATGATAACTCTAGGATGCAAATGCAATCTTCCTACAGGGAAACAGAGGGTATCCATTGTTCTTATAATTTAGTAGGATAATTGAGTGTGTGCCACAGAAGCCAAAAACTTCTCACACTCTCTTATCCTTTTAATTGACAGGAATACCAGATATATCATTTATATAATAACTAAGATCATTCCAAAAGATAGCAATTTGGGAAGTCCAGATGTCTTCAGTATAGAGCAGTAACCAAGCACCCAGAGTCAGACGTCTGGGTCAGAGTTTCTTCATCTGAGCTCCAACATTGACTGGGTAACCTTAGGCAAGTTACTTGGTCTTTCTCTGTCCAGTTTACTGATCTATAAAACAGAAATAATCACAGGATTTGTCTCCAGTGTAAGGATTATATGAGATAACCGAGTAAAGAGCTTAGCACAGCAACAGTGGTAAGCACTCAATAGATGCTACTACTGCTATTTAGGTATGGTGATTCCACCTCACCCAGGAGGTTGGGTTTTACAAAAGTGTCAAGGTTAACTAAGATTCCAGTGTCTTAAATGGTAGCAGGCATTATCATTTTTCAGGATGTGTTGACCTTAAGGATATGTGTTTTCCCTATATACCCAACATGATCACTAACAAATATTATACATATAATATCTTTAAGGAAAAAAAAGAAAATATATTTTACCTTTAGCTTCTGGACCTTTTGTTCAAAACAAAGCTCTTTAGAAACAATAGCTTTGTTATAAGACATTTTATTCAAGGAAAGGTGGTCTTGAATATTCAGTAGGGCTCCAGGCTAGTGATTTTGTGGTTAGGTTTCTTGTCTTCCAGGAAGCCCTTGACAAAGGTCACAAACAATTTGCTCGTTCTTCTTATTAAAATAAAGATGGAAAACATTGATGATAACTCTGCCCAGCAGCTAACTTCATCATCTGTAGCGGTTTCAACATATGCTTGTGAGATAATGAAAAATATAGCTTTAAATACAGTGGCAGATTGAATTTTGTTTCAGGGTAAATATAGTAGGTCATTTTTTTCCCTCTTCATTTCCTCAGAACCTGTTTAGCATTAGACTGTTAATATCATCACTGATACATGACAAAACCATTGCATAATATACTGCATTTCAGACCAACCCCCACATAAAAGAGAGCAATGGAAAACTATGAACATTAATCGGGCATTCAAAATAATGAAGTGCTTCAAGCCAACCCTCTTCAAAAGCCTTCCATTCTTATAGTTTTGTACGAACAAACAGTTTTATAAATCTGACATGCTTTTCTGGCCCCATTTAATAATATGAAAATGTCATTTTTCTAAGCTATAGTCAATACTGAAAGTTTTTAAAGAAATATTTTAGAATCAATAGTAACAATATTCTATGCTATCTTTATAACATAATCTTTTTTAAAAGCAAGTTTTGAATCTAAAGAAACAAGTCTGTCAATATTGGGAAGGAAGGAAGGATTATTTACACTTGAATCTTTAAGGACTAGGAAAATACACATGATGATTTTGAGCAACCAACATTTTGTCATGGTAAATAGTTACCTGGGGGAAATTATGGCTATTTGAAGATGATATATTTATATATAAATAAAATATACAAATTATACAATAATAATTTTTAATTACTAATAATGAAAAACATGTAACCATTAATTTCAAAGAAAAGTCAAACAAGTAAACAATGATTGAATTTATGTTTGCATTGAAAAGCATATCTCAGGAAAATTTTCTACACACACACAATTCCAAAAAAAATCTCATATTAAATTAAAGTATGACTTAAGAATGAAAGTATTTACTCATTTTATTAAGACAAAAACTGAATTAGGAGCTGACATTCTACTGATATTATCCTTCAGTTGTAACTCTAATAAAATCTGGGTCTTTCCTGCTTTTATGTCACAGGTAAGTCTCTGTCCCCACTCCCATGCCCCTCACTACCGGATGCTGAACATGCTGCCTCTCTTCAGTTGTTTCCATTACTACAGAGGTCATCCAAGTTCCTCACTCTGAGTTGTCCCATCTATGCTGTTGCCATCATAGTCCCCTTTCAGAATATGATGTTAGGAAAAACATCTTCCCTCTATTGGCTCTGGTTTACAGAAGCAGTAAATGGCTCAGCTGCAGCCATTGCTTCAGAATCTAATTAAACAAGGAATTGCAGATGCTGTGGACTTTTTTTTTATGCCTAATGATACAAGCAACTGCATGAAGCACATATGTTCATTTTCTAGTCTTTGACAAAGACTACAGAGAGCCTGAACTTGCAACAAGAATGGGATGTGGCACATTAAGTGTGATTCAAGGTCAAATGTTTTTAAATGTAAAAACAGCAACAATTAACCAAGTGACTTCACGTAATGTAGTCTAAGGTTTAATATTCTCTTTATTTTAAAGCTTGAAATCTATCATATGGATACATCTAGCTCAGATCCAGTTTGGATTATGCTTATATGGTCTTTCTCAAGAGAGTATTCTCCATGTGTTTATTTCAGACAAATTTCCATTTACCTTTTAATTGTATATTTTTAATATAAACTGAAATATATACGTAACATATATTAAATCTTTAAAGCGTAATAACAAAGCAAATACATGTGAACCCACCACCTAATCTATCAATGATAACACTGCAAATATCATTGGCATCTCTTTTTTTTTTAGGTTTTACCACATTTAGTTCAAAATATTTTCTAATTGACCTTGTGATTTCTTCTTTGACCCACAGGATATTTAGAAGTGCATTGTATAGTCTCCAAATATTTGGGTATTTTCCAGTATCTTCTGCTATTGATTTCCAATTTAATTCATTATGGTCAGAGAATATACATTGTAAAATTTAAATCCTCTTAAATTTATTGACTTGTTTTATGGCCCAGAATATGGTCTATTTTGGTAAATACCATGTGCATTGTACATTCTGCTGTTTGGGAGTAAACTGTTCTATAAATTCAATTAGGTAAAGTTGGTTGATAGTATTGTTCAAGTGTTCTGTATACTTACTGATTTTCTGTCTATATGTTCTATAAGTTATTGAGAGCAAGATATTGAAATCTCCAGTTATAATTGAGTATTTGTCTATTTCAGTTCTATTAGTTTTTGCTTCATGTATCTTGAAGCTCTGTTATTAGTTGCATAAACCTTTAGAATTGTTCCATCCTGTTGTCCTGTTGATGAGTCGATCTTTTATCATTATGAAATCACACTCTATATCTCAGATAATAAGCTTTGATATCAGTAGGTCATGTCCCCACATATTTTTCTTTTTCTTCAGTGGTGTTTTGGTTATTCAGAGCCCTCTGCTCTTTCATATACATTTTAAAATCATCTTGTCAAGTTCCTCAAAGTCCCTATTGAGGTTTTGCTACAATTCCTTTGAAATTTTACACCAATTTGTGAAGATAAGGACAAGTACCTGATAAAGGATATTCACCCAAAACATAGAGTAAATACCACATTCAATGGCTAAGAATTAAAATCTTTACCTCTAAAATCAGAAAGTAGGTAAAGATAATGCTTATTATTACTTCTATTCAACATCGTATGGAGGACCTAGCCAGCTCAATAAGACATGAAAAGGCAATACAAAATATAAGGGTAGGAAAGGGTAAAAGTTGTCATTAGTAGTTAAATGACACATTTGTCCACACAGAAAATATGAAAAACCTACAAATAAATTACTAAAAGAAATAAGATAATTGAATGAGTTAATTGGACATAAGATTAATATATGAAAATTTTCAACAACAAAGATTTAGTCAATTTAATTCAAAAATTATAATATCAATAAGAAAAGAAAGGATCTGGGAATAAGTGTAACAAATGATGGATAAGACTTTAATAAAGAAAATTATAAAAAATTAATTGAACTATAAATTCTAATTGTTACTGAGGATGTATACAAGAGAAATTCTCTTATTTTAATGGTGGCTGTGAATAGTAAAACCATTTTGAAACAATTTAGCCAAACTTAGTAGAGTTGGAAAACATCCAAAGAACTCCTACAATTACAAGAAAATAAACAAGAAACATATTTAAAAATGTTCATTTGCAGAATTGTTTGTGTGGTAGGCAGAATTCTAAAATGGCCTCCAAGATTTCTACCTTCTGGTGTATGTACCCTGTATAATGCCCTCACCTTAAGTGTGAGCAGGACTTGTGGTTATGATGAGATATCATCTCCATGATTATGTTACATTATATGGCAGGAAAGATTTTCCAGAAGTAATTAAGGTCTCTGATTAGTTGACTTTGAGTTAATCAAAAGGAATACCACTCTTGGTGGGCCTGACCTAATCAGGAAGCCCTGAAAAGAAGTAGAAGAGATTCAAAGCTAAAGATATCTCTTTTGCTGGCCTTGAGTAAACAAACTGCCATGTTGTGGAATAGTTCCCACACCAGGGAAAGATGAGTGGCCCCTGAAGCTAAGAAAGGTATGTATTTGGTGGGCAATAAGAAAGTGGAGACCCCAGTCTGACAACAGCAAAGAACTAAATTCTACCAACAATTTGAATGAGCCCGGAGGAGGACCCAGTGCCTCAGAGAAGACTGCAGCACTGACCAACATACTTATTTTGGCTTTATGAGATCCTAAGCAAAGAAAACCAGCTGAACCATGCTGTGCCCAGACTCCTGACCCATAAAACTATAAAATAACAAATTTGTGCTGTTCTAAGCCTCTTTGTGGTAATTTGTTATGCAGCAATAGAAAAATAACACAGTTTGTAATAGCAAAAAAAAAAAAAAAAAGGCAAAACACCTAGGAATAACCCAAATATCCATGGGTAGCAAATGAATTAATAAACTATGTCATTATAGTCATACAATGTTATACTAAACCATGATAAAATTAAATAAACTATACCAACATGGATGGATCTCAAAAATCTGTTAAGCAAAAAAATGCAAATCACAGAAGTATACACACTATGACTCTATTTATATAATTATTAAAACAGGAAAAATTAAATAATATGTCATTTAAGAACATATATCAATAAGGAATGGTTAATATACAAGTCAAGATTGAGATTACCTCTGGGGAAGGAAGAAATTTGAGAGGATTATAAAAGTGGCTTCAAAGGTACTCATGTTAGCCTATTTCTTAGGTTCAGTGGTCAGTACAAGTTTATTCTATTATTTTTTAACCTCTGCATATATGTATAAACACACTTTTATAATGGAAGACATATTTCACCTTTTAACAGTATATAATCCCATTTAAAAAAGTCCCCAAATTCTAGAAAGTTAATCTCTTGTCTTCCTAGATTAGAAACTGAGTAATAAGTTCATCAAGTGGAAAAAAAATTATGTATGGCTCTCCAAGTGCATTTAAATACAGCAGCAGCAGTAACAGCCATGGTCGTAGTCATCTCTTCACCCTAATTAGTGCTGGCAGTTGAGGCAGATCAGCAAAGTGAGCCAGGAAACTAGTGACCCAGGTGTCATCTTCCTTCCACGTTGTATGCTTTGCATGTTCAATCTGTGCTGTGTAGGGGAAGTGAAACCGAGAGAAAACCCAAGTGCTAATAACACGGAGAGAGAAAGACACAGAGGCAGAAAATTGGGGGAGAAAAAAAATCTTTAAATATGCTTCACATTCTTGGATTAATTAGAAAGTGAATCAGAAACAGTGTTTAACTGGCAACATGATTGTGGGTGAATTATTTATCCAGTTGAAACACACAACCTATGTTCAGGCTATTGAGCTGTTTTGCTTACACATCTTGAATGGTGAATCAGGGGAATTACCCCAGTAAGGGTCCTCAGAAACTCCATCAAGCCTGAACTCATGAATCTTCCTGATGAAATATTGAAAGGCAAGCCAGTTTTCTGTTTTTACACTAATTTTCCAAATCTAGTTCTACTTCTCCTAAGCTGGTTCTGAATTTGATGACCACTATGGCTAAAGCAAATTATCTGGCCTAGATCTATGAAAGAACAACACTTTGCAATAAGACTTTGTATAGCTATTCCCATGTCTCTTGCTGTCTCATCGCTTATAACAAAGTGATGCTAAATCAGATTTCACAAAGCTTAACTCTCATAATCACTTAGCAAGGATCATTGTATATCCCTAAATTACTAGACACTTTTAACACATTCTACTTTGCAAATTAATTCTAGCCTAAAACTATGGGAATGAGTGTATACAGGGTAGTACTGTATATATGTTACTGCTACAGCTTGAAAAAAACAGCAAATTATTTACTACGAAGAATTACTACTTACACTAAGGAAAAGAGAATCCACTAATTTTCTCCTTTTAGTGTAAAAATTTTAATAGTCATTTACTGTTAGGTTAGAGGAAATGATTTTCATTTACTGAATTCCAACTTAACATTAAAGTATTATGTCACCGCATCATCCCTCTCCTCTTTGACTCCCACCAGCCCACTCCAACAGCAACAAGTCATCTGTGCTAGACTAATAGTCACAGAATTTTAGAACTATAAAAGATTCAAGATATCACATAGTTCCACCCAACAATAAAACTATATTTGGCATGGTTGTTAAACAAAATTTCTTTTTGAAAGAAATACTAGAAAAATAAAACTGAGTTTTCCCCATAGACGATCATCGAGAAGGTTTATCAGCTCCCTGAGTTTGAGAAAGAATTCACTTTTTAAGCAGCTGAATTCTGGCATGAAAAAATAATAATAATAATTACGTCAACGATTTTCCAAGTGACAGGACCATGCAGATTATAAAGCAACAACATTTATAAATGTTGGCAACCAGTTGTATACCAGGAAACCAAAAGCAATTTATGTAGGAGTTTGGCATCCAAGATTCTCTCTAAAATTCTATGACTAATTTCTTGAATAGTTTTATTTCTCTCACTTAATCACTGTACTCCCTGCTTCACAATATAGACGAGAGCATTTGGTTGCATCCAATGCTCCAAAGGGATCATGGAATAAAATATGTCAGTGAGGTTTTAAAGAAGGCTGGTTCCATAACTAACAATGGAACAAATTATATGATTTAAATGGGAAAATGTGAGATAAATTAGTTTTCTCCTCATGTCCTTTCAAAAGCTAGAGACTATTGTTCACTTGCTTTTTTTGTTATTCCAGTACTACTTTTCTTAATCTAATTATTTATATAATAAAAAAGTATATCTATCAGCCAGCACCTTCAGGGCTTCAAGATAACTTCTTCCATAAAAAAATACACTTGATAATAATAATAAGCCATTCCATGAAGCTCTCATCTACATTATCCCACTTCATTTTCAAAACAAAGTAGCAGGGTTGATATATAGATTTCTACCCTCTAAAGAAGAAAAGAGAAAGCCCAGAAACGTTAAGTGGCCTGCCTAAGATCACAGCTAAATAAATGCTTGAACCAAGAATGGAAGTTAAGTTTCTTCTCCCGATGGCCAGCATGACTCCTTAAGGCCACCTCTTCTCTGTAGATGTATCAGCTAGTCTCTAGTCATCATTCCCCCTCTACTGTTACTGTTCACTCCCACATCTATTTCTATGCACTAATGTTGATGAGCTTGCTGACACAATTCCAATTACAAGTGACTTCCGACAATCTCCAAAGCCCTTGTAGTGCTTGACTTCCTAATGGCACTTAGGGACAACTGGGACGCTTATGTGAAAATAATATGGAGCTGATGGAACAGGTTTCTGGTACCTTTGCCAGCAGGAGTTTTATAACTTTAAAGAGGTCTTCCTTTCTCATATCCGAGAACAGTGAATCCATGACTGTCTCTGAATATTTTGCCTTATCATTCCTTAGTGGCTGGAGTATTTAGGTTCCGTATGTCAGACTGGGAAAAGAATATAAAATTTAAATTTACATTAAAAACATAGTCAATTGGGGGCCGGCCCCGTGGTGTAGGGGTTGAGTGCTCGCACTCCACTGCTGGTGGCCTGGGTTTGGATCCGGGGCGCACACTGAGGCATTGCTTGTCAGGCCATGCTGTGGCTGTGTCTGTGTGAACACAGATTCATAAAGACAAAGAATGGCCCGTTGCTTAAAATGAGTCAGCTCTGCCCTGAGCCAGTCCTTGCCTTTAGCTGCTATTCTGTTGGAGGCTTCCCCCACTTTGGTCTTAAGCACCTCTCTGACTATAGCTATTCCTCACACAGTTACAGCACTCTTAAAGTCACAAAAACATTCTAATGTTAGCCTAACAAAATATGCAATTTTATTCTTCTCTGCAAACAGAGAAGGCTAGTCTCATTATTAAACCCAGCCTCTTTGCTCCTATTTCAGTGCAAGGGGAGTTTCATGACTGTCTTACAGCCACTGCCCACTGTTTAAACCCAAAGTTAACCTCAAAATTTTTTTTTCTCAAAATTATTGGTCTCATATTTTATGGGTGCATGCACTGCCGGTGGCCAGAAAAAAGTGGATTTTGGATATGCAGTAACATGAGAAAGTAGAAAATTCTTCTTTGCTTCTTAGTTACCCACATGACTGAATTTATAATCTTTGGTGGTGTTTATGATTATGGACAATGAAGGAAATAATGAGAGTTTATCACCTCAGTACGTATAAAAAATGTTTATTTGCCCATCCATTGATGATGTTATATATCATACAATTCCCTTATAATATAGCTATTATAAACTGCGTTGCTCTCCAAAAGGCTTAGGCATGGAAATGCTTTGGCTCACACTGCAGCCAAAGTAACGACCATTTTCCCTTTCTGGGTCCAACTAGTTGCCTCTGAAAACTCTCTTTGTTGCTGCTTTATTCTAAGATTAGGCCTCAGATTCAGGATTAAACAGAATCAAACAAATGAAACTTACTAATTGAGTGCCTCTTCTTCCCAAATCTGTATGGGCCCAAGGATCTTCTTCATCTTGCTTTCCTGGCCTAGGGAATGAGAAAGATAAACAAAAGAGGCGACAGCACAAATGGTAGATAAATAATTGACATGTGAGTTTGAATTCTTCCAAGTTGGTCTATTTTGTCACACCTGCCCCATTCGTCAAGCCTATATTTTAGGAAGTCCAGTAAAGACACAATGTTCCTAAAGAAGAATACAATATTTTCTTCTCACATTCTGTGACTCAAATTCTGTGAACTCAAATTCTGGTAGTGCGTGCTTTTTTTAAGAAGAATCAACCATAATCTTCTGGATTATCTTTTAGAGCTATATCATCTCAAAGCACATATCCCTGTCCACAGAGTGAGGTATAACATAAAAGAGAAATTTCTGAATGGGAATAACACTAGAAAAGAACTTTTCCAATGTATAGAGTCGATCAAAACATCAAGGAGCTAAAATCTTAAAACATATTAATAAAAACACAGCTAATTGTTAAATTACAACAAAAAATAGTGGCTATTCAAGCCATGTTTCACAAATCACATGGCTCTAGACTATTTTAGCTAGCAAAGGAGTGTGTATCTTCATTGGAAACAATGCTGCACACATATTCTAGATGAGTTAGAGTATAATCATGACCTGGCTAATGACATAATAAAAGAGACTACCTGATTACAATAGAGTAAATTTTGGTGTTTGAGTCTCCAGGTAAGGATATGCTAGGAAATTGGAAAAGAAGATTTTCCAGGATATATAGGTAATTCTAGGGGTTATAGTCAGCTCATGTGCAAGTGCCGTTAATAAAATGTGACTTTTCTCCACTATTAAAGAAATACTCCAAATTTTGCTTTATCAAGATGGCATAAAATTTTTAAAATGTATCTAGAAATGCAATATAGGATTTATGACAAAGGCAACAATGCAATACAGTGGAGAAAGGATGATTGTTTTCAATAAATGGTGCTAGATGAATAGAATATTCATATAGTCAAAAAATAGCTGAACCTCTATCTCACAACACACATAAAAATAAATTCCAGTGGATTGCATATCTAAACATAAAATGTAAAACAATAAAGTTTTCAGGAAAAAAACATAGAAGAACGTCTCTGTGACACTGGAGTAGGCAAAGAGTTCTTAAACAGGACACAAAAAGCACTAACCATGAAATTTAAAAACTGGACAATTTGGACTATATTAAAATTCCTACTTGGTGTCAAAAAATCACCATTAATAGAGTGAAAAATCAACCGATAGAGTATGATGCTATTCAGTATAAATATTTCTGACAAAGGATTCATATCCAGAATATATTTTTCTAAAAAACTCTTCAACATTAAAGAGAAAAAGACACACAACCCAATAGAAAAATGAATAAAAGATATGAACAACCACTTCACAATAAAGAACATTGAATGGCTAATAAGCATGTAAAAATGGTGCTCAACTTCATTAGTCATCAGGGAAATACAAAATAAAACCACAGTGTAATACCACCAACCACACACAAGAATAGCTAAAATGAAAAAGAGGGGGAAATAACAAAATGTTGATGAGAATGTAGAGCAACCACTTTGGAAAACTGCTAGGCAGTATTTATAAAAGTTTAACATCATAATATCTTCTGACCCAGTAATTCTAATCCTGGGTAAATATGCAGGTGTCAACAAAAGACATGTTCTAAAACATTTAGCTATACTAGCCATACTATTCCCAAACTGAAAATAATACAAATGGCCATGGAGGGAACGGAAGAATAAATTGTGATATATTTAGTCAATGAAATATCAAACAGAAAAGAGTATGAAGATGTCTCAACTACACACAACAAGATAGATGAAACAAATATTGAGAGGAAAAAAAAGAACATAAAAAGAGTGTATGCACTATGATTCCATTTATATAAAGATTGTTGCAAGTTTAGGTGATAGTTACTCTCGGGATATGGGGGCAGGGGGCACCGGAAAAGGACACGAGGGCAGGCTTCTAGTGTGCGTGTAATATTCTGGTTCTTAATCTACAGTCTGGTTACATGGGTTTATTCAGTTCGTGAAAATTTATCCACATGTATCTAAATTAAAAAGTTAAATTGAAACAAATAGACGAATAATGACAGCAAAGGATGAAACATCTAAAACCAAAGAGATCATAACAAACGCCACTCCCCCACTTTCTAAGCCCTGCGCGCGCACGCACAATGCCGTGAAAACTCCATTGGTTGGGCCTAGGTGGCGCGCTTCCGGAAGCCGCATCCAAGCACCGCCCCTTCCGCCTCCCGCTCCTCCCGCCTTCCCGCCGTCCAGCCCGGCGGCTTCGGGCGCTGTGGACTCGAGCCCTCGAGGCAGTGTCCCTTGTGCTTGGCAGTAGCCTGTTTCCCGGTCACCGCCGTCCCAGCCGGCTCGCTGCCCGCCGCCATTATGAACATCCGCAATGCTCGGCCGGACGACCTGATGAACATGCAGCACTGCAACCTCCTTTGCCTTCCCGAGAACTACCAGATGAAATACTATTTCTACCACGGCCTTTCCTGGCCCCAGCTCTCTTATATCGCTGAGGACGAGGACGGGAAGATCGTGGGCTACGTCCTGGCCAAAATGGAGGAGGACCCAGACGACGTCCCCCACGGACATATCACCTCACTGGCCGTGAAGCGTTCTCACCGGCGCCTCGGCCTGGCCCAGAAGCTGATGGACCAGGCCTCCCGGGCCATGATAGAGAACTTTAGCGCCAAGTACGTGTCCCTGCACGTCAGGAAGAGTAACCGGGCAGCCTTGCACCTCTATTCTAACACCCTCAACTTTCAGGTCAGTGAGGTGGAACCCAAATACTATGCAGATGGGGAAGATGCTTATGCTATGAAGCGGGACCTCGTGCAGATGGCAGAGGAGCTCAGAAGGCAGCTGGAGCTGAAGAAGGGCGGGTATGTGGTGCTGGGCTCTAGGGAGAACCAGGAGACCCCGGGCAGCACACGTCCTGGTTCCGAAGAGGCCTGTCAGAAGGAGAAGATCCAGGCCGCTGACGATAGTGGGAGTGACAACAAGGAACCCAGCGAGTCCCCGGAGAGCACCGATGTCCAGGACAGCTCAGAAGACTCTGATTCCACCTCCTAGAGCCTGCTTAAGGTATTGTCTCTTCCCTGACCCAGCCTCTTCCTACCCTAAATCCCTGCACCATACCTTGGCCTGCCCAATCCCATCCTGTCCTATCCCATTGTGGCCCTGCTGGGGTGCACAGCGAAAACTGCCTGGTGACCTGGGGGAGGAGTGTGGAATGGATTGGGGGGAACTCATTGCTCACTATTGGGAGTTAATAGGACTCCAATTTATATACTGAAAGTAGATTAAATTCAGTAAAAGAAACGAGCATTTATCCTGCCTTTTTGGTATGAATTATATTTTAGGGTATCCACATAGTTGAAAGAAATTTCTTCATTATAGAATTACAGCTAATAAATGCAGAAACAAGGATAGAATTATCAAATCATCATTTTGCAACTTTTGATGAAATAATAGATCTAGCTAACTGTCATCAATGGCTAATACTATTAGGTGGAAGTTGGAGCACTGTAATGATGGATCAGACTGACAACACTTGAAGTCACTGGTCAAGTGTAACATCACTAAAAGGGAGAAAAATATTATGTGCCTCCTAATGCAATAGAAAGTGCACAGTAACACCTGTGAAATATTTTTGCCAAAAGAAAATTTTATACATATAATTTATATATATGTGTGTGCATGTGTGTGTATATAATTCGTCTTGAATCCAAACAAGGCTCTAGATCTATCTAACATGGTTATAAAAAATAGAGGGAAATTTTGAACTATACCATGATGCAATCAGCCAAATCCAGAATGAGAAAGTTTCTACAGAACAGATGACCTGGTTTCCTTAACAAATAAATGTCATTTTAAAAAAAGGGAGGAGCAATTTTAACAGCCTTGAGAGAGATATTTACCAAATGCAATTATTCTGGATATTGTTTGGATCCTAATTTAAACAAGCCAAATATAAGACATTTTGAGACAACCAGGCAAAATTTGAACACGGCCTGTATGCTGTTCAGGAATTGTTGATAATTTTGTTAAGTGAACTAAATGGTGCTGTAGTATTATGTTAAAAAAAAGTCCTTATCCATTAGAGATACATACTGAAAAAATTAGAGGTGCAATAATATGAGGCCTAGGATTTACTTTAAAATACTGCAGCAAGAAAATGAGAAAAATAAAAAGGTTGAGGAGGGGGAAATAGATAAAATAAAAATGGCAACATACGATTATTGTTGAAGTTCAGTAATGGGTACTTGTGGGGTTCATTATGCTATTCTTTAGTCTTTTGAATGTGTGAAAATTAACATGAATAGTCAAAGAACAAAAACAATTATTATACTTCCTAATACACACTAATACTAAGCAGCCACTAAAAAGTAGTTTAAAGACTATTATGGAAATTAATTTCCATCAAGGAACTTTGGAACACCTTAAGAAATTCAAGGGTAAAAGAGCTGCTGTCAATTTAGAAGCTTTGACTTCTAAACCTAGTCAGCTTACCCTTACATGTGAAAAAGGTAACAACTTTCTCATGACAAACTCCAGGCATGAGTGACATACACTGCATATAATTAAAATAAATGCTGTTTGATTAATTTACTCATTCATAAAAATTTTTATTTGACAGGTATGAGGCTTGGAGCTTGGTATACAACAGTGATCAGGACAGGCTGATGTTTACATTACGTAGCGTTTAGGAATACATGAATTGTATTTTTTATACATTTTAATGCTGAAACCCAAACTATAGCACAGTAACCCCATTTTATTTTCACTCACTTATAGTTGCATAGAGTATAAAAATTTAGACATAGTAAATTCATCGATTTTACATAGAGTATAAAAATTTTGACGTAGTAAATTCATTGATTTTAGAAAGAGTCTATTCTCAGAGGATTCTTTGCATCTGGCTTTTAATAACCTGAAGGTTTCACAGTGATTGATTCATTTGGTCTAAGGTTAAGATAAAGGCAGCAGAACAGTGTAAAAGAGAAGGTAAAATTAGGCAAAACTTAATGCCATGAGAGAAGTATTGTCAAATTTACATCTGCTTTGAAAACCCTGGAGGGCTCTATCAAGACTATTTTATTTAAATCAATAAGCCTTAAAAAAAAACTACCAACTTTCAAATTCCTTTATAGAAGGACTTATGTAATATTGATCTCATCTTTGTGGTTATTGGCTTCCTTCAG